>NC_039256.1:8087150-8262150 GCF_003368295.1 Carassius auratus
GCTGCTTTTTAATATTTAAAATCACTTTTCAGTCCTGTGACATTAAGTTCAGTCCGCATGCATATTTCATAAATCTTTAGTTCAGCATAATTTTCATGCTAGTGTGGTGCATTTTTAAAGATAACCCAGGTCTTGAAGAACTTGAAATAATGGCTTTTAAAGCTAGTGAAGATGGCGAAGGAAACAATGGGATGAATTTAAAATGAACATGGAACGATTTCATGTATAATCGCTCATTGTTAATTAATGAGCAACTCTTTAGACACGTTCTACATGGATGTCACGCTTTGTCAAGGTTATTAAGGCAAGCTTACAAAATTGATTCATATTCACAGCTGTAGTTCTCAACAAAGAAAGAGGTGTCAGATGTAATACTGATGTACTATAGGACTATCAGTAATGGACCATAGCTGTTTCTGATCAGGACTGTGTTTCCAGAAGCATCTCTAGCCTACTATTATCATACATTCAACAAACAACTAAACAGTCATTCTATGATTTAGGGTACATTACAAATCCATTTATGAGATATACAGTGCTGATGGAAAGTTTGTGAACCCTTAAATGTTTCTATATTTCTGCTTAAATATGACCCAATTCATCATCAGATTCACACAAGTACCGAAAGTAGACATAGAGAACCCAATCAAAACAAATGAGATAAAAAATATTTTCTTTTTCTTTTGAGGGTAATATTAGAGTCCATGTGTTCAGAGGTGTCTCCGAACAGAGGTGTCACTGTTTCATTTAGAGAACAGGGATCTATGAAAGTCTGACCATGTTTGTGGAAGTGAATCATGGCACAGACAAAGGAGATCTCCGAGGACTTAAGAAAAGGAGCTGTTGTTCCTCACCAGCTAGGAAAGGTTACAAAAGCATCTCTAAAAAGTTTAGGCTCTACAATCCACAGTCAGACGGATTGTGTATATATGGAGGAAATTCGAGACCGCTGTTACCCTCCCCAGAAGCAGTCGACCAACAGAGATCAGAGACGTGTAATAGGAACCCAGGGTAACTTCTAATCAACTAAACGCCTTTCTCACATCATCTAATGTTAATGTTCATGAGTTCATCATCAGGAGGGAACTGACCAACCATGATGTGCATAGCAGAGTCACAAGAAACCACTGCTCTCCAAAAGATAATCACTGGCCGTCTGCAGCTTGCTATAGATCATGTGGACAAGCCAGAGGACCATTGGAGAAATGGTTTGTGGACAGATGAAACCAAAACAGAACTGTCTGGTTTATATGAGAAGTGTTGTGTTTGGAGAACGAACACTGCATCCCAGCATACGAACCTCATCCCATCTGTGAAACATGGTGGTGCTGGAGTCATGGTCTGGGCTTGTTTGACTGCATCTGGGTCAGGATGACTTACCATCATTGATGGAGCAAAGAGTACTGAATTATACCAGCAACTTCTGAAGGAATATGTCAGGACATCTGTCCAAGAACTGAGTCAGAGACAACATGTAGCAAGACAACAACCCCAAGCACACAAGTCGATCTACCAAAGAATGGTTCAAGAAGAACATGTTAATGTTCAGAGTCTGGACCTTGATTCAACTGAAATGCTGTGGAAGGAGCTGAAGCAAGCAGTTCATAGATGGAAACCCATAACATCACAGAGCTGAAGTGGTTCTGCACTGAGGAATGGGCCGACACTAATACAAGATGTTGTGCAGCTACAAGAAACTTCACCTGCAGTTAGCGTTCACAAACCTTCAAGCAGCACTGTATATTCAACCTTTAAGTTAAAGCATGTGGTAATCTTACAGAAATATAGAGGAATATGTAATGCCTTATTTGCTTCAGTTTACAATTACACAGTTGTAAAGTGAGGGGGCCTTGAGTTTGATGGGCACCTATTATGCCCCTTTTTACAAGATGTAATATAAGTCTCAGGTGTCCCCAGAACGTGTCTGTGAAGGTTCAGCTCATAAATACCCCACAGAAACACGCAGTTTTAGGCCATGTCTCTTTAAATGCAAATGAGCTGCTGCTCCACGCCCCCTTTTCCAGAACATTGCTCTGGATTTACAGCTCCTACCTCAGATACGCTGCTAAAATCACATCTGTTTGGTTCTGATGATCATGTCTATCACACTGAAAACATGCATTTTAAAGCCATACCAGTTTAAACTTTTTTTATAGAGTTTTATATTAGTCATGCTCAAACATCAAAAAAGTTGCAAAAACACTGTGTCTGTGTCTGTGAAGGTAAACAGCTGGGAAAGAAATCACGTTTATAGTAAATCTGTGTATTAAGTGACAGCAGCGTAATGTACAGAAACTAAGATGCTGAATACATTTAAAATGTGACCCAACCAATCAAATAAAAACAGAAAACCATTGACTGCTCTGGACTGGATTACTTCTGTAGTTTTAATAAGAAGACATTTCTTACTCGAATGCTGCTTTCAAATGCTGTAGCGTGAAGATAAAGGTGGACTGTCTGCTAATACAGAAGTGTCAATCAACAGTAATGGGCGGAGCTAGTAAAGTGTGAGATTAAAGTGTACAGATCCTTCAGATTTTTTATCAGTATTTTTTCTCCGATGACCTATTGTCTAGGAGTATATAAATTGACATACAAAAGATCTGATTTACTCAATATGTGTGGTTGTGGTTGTGATTTGCTTTTGATTAATGTACAATCTACTTGAATAAATCATGTGACCGTGAATCAAGCAAAGTACTTTATTGAAAGCGCTTCATTCATCTCAAACACACAAACAGCTCTACTAAGACATGTTCTCCTGACTGTGAGCTGATGCCACCGCACTAAAACATTTATCGTCAACATTCATTCATCATTCAGTGTCTTCCATTAACAACCCAAAACAGAACATTTCCTTTTACAGTATGACCTAAACAACAAATGACAGTTTACAGCAAACATGAAAGCTTGTACATCAGTGGTTGGAAATCAGTGGCAAATCTCACCTTCCACTTGAGGCAGGTAAGAATAAACAAACTACACACACACACACACACACACACACACACACTCTCTCTCTCTCTCTCTCTCTCTTTGTTCTGCATGCAGGGTCTGAATTGGGTATTTTTCCCATTTGGTGAGATCTTGATTTGGATTGGTCAGTGGACCCCACAGCTCTCTGCCGTAGAGGACAATGGGCTCAATTACTGATTCTAGTATTTTCAGCCTAACAATTCTAACAGGGATTTCTATAGGACACTGCCGTTATGGCGTACAAGGCCCTGTGTGCTTTATCTCTCAGTTCATTCACAGCATGATTAAAGTTCCCTGTGGATGTGATCTTCAAACCCAGATCCTCCTTTCGCATGTTTAGCAGAGATTCAAGCGATTTTAGTTGATTTTTTCTGGGACAAGTTACATTGGGTTCCTCAGAGTATATTGTTTTTACCCAAGGATTGGTACATGTTCAAAGCAGAACAGCAGCTTTCTGTTTACAATTCTAGCAAAGACTTCTTAGTCGTTTAGTAACTTCAAGCTGGAAAGAAGTTGAACGTAAAATACTACAAATTCTTGAAAATTTGAAATGGGACAGAAATCCTTTTATTTATGGACTTGTCAAAAATGAACATCAATGCTTATTTTTTTTATCTGAATCTTTTTAAAGTGTGGATCATATTCACAGCACAAAGAGAAGGATTTTAAATCTCTTCACTGTCTGCTTGAAGAATCACTAATATATGGAGAACACTTTGATTTAACACGATGACTACAGTCCCTGCACTCACTGAAACACTCGTGGCTTCCAAAATATGTTCTAAGGGAGTCTAGTTAATTTGACTGGACCAGTTTTTGAGAATGTGGAAAGACTTGCTTTGAGTCTGAAGATTAAGTCAAGACAATTTGTTTTTCATTTATTAGAAAAATGGAAAAGACTCACTTCTGATGAACTGAAACTTTTATTGGACTACTGTGAAAGCAAAAATGTGTCCATTTTTTTTCTTTTACCTGTTTAGAATGAGGCTTTGTGCCCTGTTATTGACGGAGGAAATATTTTCTTTTCTCTTTTACTAATGTAAAAAAGGGATTTGTCTTCTTTTTGTTTTCTTTGCGGTATATAATCTAAATGAAAAATGGTAAATGGTGATTTATTGAAAAAGTGTTTTATGTGAAAAACTGTGATTAAGTCTTTTTTCAAAATTCAAATTCTCTCTCTCTCTCTCTCTCTCTCTCTCTCTCTCACACACACACACACACACACACACACACACATTTTAACAGTTTAAGTCTACTTAAAATAAATCATTTACAGGGACATAAATATTATAAATGCAGTTACATACATGTACAAAATCATGGACCAGTGGCATGCAACAGGTGACCTATGGCTGACTATGATATAGGACGAAGCTCAGTACACTCTTTTTGGGCATCCCAAGTTGTTGAAGTCCTCTTTAAACCAACCTGTGTGTGTGTGTCCACCTATCTCTGAAATGGCATAGGAGTGATTGGTATTTAATAACGTTAAAATATTTAATAATGTGAAAGCTTCCTCCATACTAGATATAGATACACACACACACAATAACTGAACAGACCTCTGAGAAGTCCAATGTTTGCTCTGTCACTGCAGGTTTCATACTTTATTAAAGACAAGTTCTCTGAACACTACTATTAAGATCTTAGTATTGCTTCTCAACAAATCAAAAATGTTTTGTTTTTTTGTTTATAAGATTTACACTCATTTTACTTCACATATACATTTTATGATATTTTCTGACTTCTTTCATAAACTGTGCTGGTTTTTGTGTTTGATTGATCCATGTAAGTGTGCACTAGACCAGATCTTCCCAGTCCAGCCTGAGGCCCAGCACTGCACTGCATGTCCTTATTTAACACTCCCGCGATCTCAAATAATGCACTGATGGCTTCAGTGAGGTGTGTTCGATGACTGTAGAGTACTGATTCAACCACGGTGCATTGTTGCTTTTCTCACATTTTGAAACAGCGTGTCAAGTTAAAAGACTTGAAGAAGCACTTTAACTCTCACTTGAGCAAAATGTGGAACAATCTGCAAAAGTACAAATGGTGAAAGGAAGCCATATGACTTTGCAATGACACAAGGCTGTTTTCTGTGAAATCCAGTGGTTTCTGGATAGAGGTGTGAGAGTGGAAGATGCCTGCTGTCGGCCGCTCCTGAGCTCAGCTGAAACCTCTCTGTACACACTGAATGGCTGTCACTTTAAACTTTTCTAGTTTGACCCTGCAGTTCAGGCACTGGCTTTGACTAAACTCTGTTAATTGCCTCACATTGCTTTGAACACACACACACACACAGGAAAGTGCTAATTGTCAGATCTCTTTTAACAGACAATCAACCTAATGTGACTTTAGTGAAGCTGTTTTTATTTATTTATTACCTTTCTTACTTTACAACCTATTCTTTTTCAAATAGTGAGTCTATTTTGAATGCATGAGAGCTTATTCCGCTTCAGAAGATTTCAGTGCATGTAACGTGCTGTGGGACTTGCTGTAATGCAACACATTTGATGCTAATGGAAAGTGTGAAAGTGCACCTGCAAGGGAAACGTCAGAGATCAGAGCTGCTGTTGCTATTTAGGGGTCATGAGTTGCACATTAGTGAAAATTATATCACACATTATTTTAAATACTAAAGGCAAAGTGTTTAATTTGGAGTTTTTAAAGCCATTTAGTTCTTGAGTCATTAAATATATCCACATTACTGATGCAAGGAAACGCCCACCAACTGACTTCCACTTCATATTTTCATGTGTGGCAGATTTTTTATTTTTTTTTGTTGCTAGCTATATATATATATATATATATATATATATATATATATATATATATATATATATATATATATATATATATATATATATATATAATAATAAACTCTTTTAAATTACATACTTGGGAGAGTAAAAAAGCAATGTTGAATCTCAGAAAACAAAGGATTTAAAAGCTATTAAAATTAGCATGTTGAAGAGATTTATACTTTCACTGATTTGCTTCATTCTACTGTTTACAATCAGACTTAATAGTTACTGAAATGATGCAAACTGAAATAAACATGTTGCAGAAGTGTATTAATTGAAGGTTTATATAACGTAACAAAATAACTAATGTCTGCCCCTGTGGCTCATTTGCAGTTAACTGCATTTCAGATTTTTCACCACAGATTTGCATTACTTAGGCTTTACAAGACTGCTGAAGCCATATGCTATATTTTATTCTATCCAAATAACTTGATAAGAATGATAAGAAACTAGAAAAATGTCTCGGGTTACTTGACTGTAACCCTGTTCCCTGAAAAAGTGGGAACAAGATGCTGTACTCAAAAGCGCTAATGAGAACATTCTTTGTTTGACCGGTTGTGAAGCATGTGTGTCAAACACGCCAATAATAGTCTTAAATAACCTCGGCAGGTGATGTCATTGATCACGTGCACCTGCAGGTTATAAATAGACGTGAATCAGACACATCTTCAGGTTCCCCGTTTGTCTGAAGAGACATCTGGACACGTCGACAGTGCGGCATTGAGGCGCAACATCTCATTCCCGCTTTTCCAGGGGATAGGGATACAGTCAAGTAACCCGAGACATTCCCTTTCAAAAGCTACTCTCGATGCTGCGCTCAAAAGCGCTAATGGGAACGAGAATACCAACACCGCCGCACTGTAAGTGTCTGGACCCAGTGTTGTGTAGTGTGTGCGCGCAAACATTTAAGAGTTCTCAGACATGACTCTGGGATGTGGACTCAAAGGCATGAGAGTCCCGAATTGCATGGACATCCAAATTATAGAATCTGACAAATGTGTGTGGAGAGGACCAACCTGCTGCATTACACACTTGCTGCAACAAGGGCGCACCTCTTGCTCAAGCCATTGAAGATTCAACCCCTCTGGTTGAATGGGCCCTAACTCCTAGATGTAAAGTTTGACCATGCGCCATATAGGCTAGGGCAATCGCATCCCTCAGAAGCCTGACAAGAGCTGATTCTAATGGTTCGAAAGGGATGCCAGCCAGCCCTTCGAGCACTACGGCTAAATCCCCTGAAAGGACCGTAGCTCTAGTGGGTGGTCTCAACCACTTTGTCCCAGGAATGAAGCAGGTGACTATATGGTGCTTCTCCACAGAAACACTGTCAATCTAA
This sequence comes from Carassius auratus, assembly GCF_003368295.1. Classification (NCBI taxonomy): domain Eukaryota; kingdom Metazoa; phylum Chordata; class Actinopteri; order Cypriniformes; family Cyprinidae; genus Carassius; species Carassius auratus. The sequence continues at coordinate 8,094,267 of NC_039256.1, forward strand.
ACATGGCAAGCCAACTATGTATGTTCTGAGAGTACTAGGGCATGTGCCTGAGGACAATGTCTCTTGCAGGAACTCCAGCACTGAAACAATTTGGCAGTGAGCAGGGCCTGCATGGTGTGTCATGCAACAGGCCGTGAAAACACTCCATCTGAGAGCATAAGATCTGAATGACAAGGCTAGGCTGAATGGAAGTACCCGATACTGGTAAGCTTCGGCCACAAAAGCGAATCTCAGTAACCTCTGGAGTTGTGGCAGCATTTTATATGAAAATACGCATTATTTAGATTGATTGTCATGAACTAATCCTCCGATTGGATCTGAGAAACAATCATCTTGACTGTTAGCATGTTGAACTTGTATGTTCTAGGCTAGCGGTTCACCCGCAAAGACTGTAATAGCCTGACTCTCTGTCTGGCAGGGGAACACATTCTATGGCCCCTTTGACCAGCAGAGCCTGTAATTTCTGTGTCAACAGATATGCACGTTCTGGTTTCATGGAAGTGGATACCACGCTGTTGAAACGCAGAGGACGATAGCAAACTGAATCCTGTAGCCTTCCACTGCAGTCCTTTATACACATGGGGATATATTTGGCAGTAGCTTCCATGCTGCCAGCTTTTCAGAAAGGGGCACTAATTTGACACTTCATTTTGTTGTGGGGGGGGGGGGGTAAAATGTCCGGTGTCCTGAAACATGGCAGAAGGCAACCGAGCATGTAACATTTAACTGGAGACCACTGCCCCCCGAACACTGGTGGTGGCAGAGGTTGTTCAGTGATGACCATACTTTGGTCCAGCTCCATCTGCGGCTGCCAAGTGCTAAAGCTGCACCCAAGTCTTACGAGGGTGCGCACAACTCACCACACTCTCTCTCTGAGCCTCCTTCCCCAGAGGAGCTGGATAGTTTTTTTTCACAGCCCAGGCACTTAAGCACAGTGAGTGAGGAAAGTATTAAAAAGCCTCATCCTGGCGCTCAAATCTTCAAGTAATTATGGCGGTCATAAGTTTTTATTTAGGTAAACTGTACGCAATCTGCACCAAAGCCTATAAACGATAGGCAGATCTTTTTGATTGCAGCCTCTCCAGAGTTCAGTTTGAGATTCTTACTGTCCTTGCTCTTTCAGAATAGAGCTGCGGTGCACACATAATGCAGATCTAGACAGGTGGTGCTGGGGAGGTGGAGGAACTCTCATAGTCTGATCAGTCAGGGAAACTTGTTCTACTGTCCAACCTTGCAGACATCAACTAACTTTTAATCTTTCACTTGTCAGGCACACATGTCTTGTCTGCAGTGGCGGGTGGAGCAGTGCCCCACCAAAAAATTCTTCTATCTGAAAACACAGACTTCTATACAAACTTAATCAATCCTAATTCGTCCACATATAAATGTGTTCAGCATTTTGCAATACATGTTTTTTTTTCTAGTTTTATTTTATTATTTTTTTAGTTTCTGTACTGTAAAATAAATGTATAGTTCCCTTTCAAAAACTACTCTCGATGCTGCGCTCAAAAGCGCTAATGAGAATATTCTTTGTTCGACTAGTTGTGTGACGTGTGTCAAACACACCAATAATTGGCTTAAATAACCTCAGGAGGTGACGTCATTGATTACGGGCAGAGAGATGCTAGCTGGCTATCTCTCCCCTATAGCAGAATCATTGTTTAAAAAAAAGATAAATATATTGTAATGGGGTGAAGAAGTACACGACACGAGGATCAAGGTGAGTTCCCCAAAGGGTGGATTTTTATTGACAACCGTGAAGGGGAACTAGCCAACTTGAGGGGTTTCCGGTGCTCGCTGTCTGTTAATTTATATATACATATATATTAACAGACAGTGATTGCTCCCTGCCAAGCCATGTAGCAACATCTACACTTGGATGGAACACATTTCCCGCTGTTGGTCACACCATGGGTTCTGCAGGGATCATTAGAGCCCTTGTGCAATCACAAAGATATATTCTACATTCCATCACCACTACATGCTTTCCTCTGGAATCATCACAAGTGCTCAGCAGCCAATCGTAATGTAGCGTGAGCAAGTGAGGTGTGAAAGAGGGGAGGTGTAACCTTAATACTGTCTCTCTTTGAAACACGCACACTCACCCTTACCTGTGATTCTTCTGCCCGTTTATGCTGTTCTGCACTGATATGCCATGTCTGACACCAGAACAGCTGTACTGATGCATGGCTCTCACTCACTTATGAGTTCAGACGCTGACATGAACCTCAAGATGGGGAAGCTCCTTTCAGTTGTGCTCGTGGGGAGGACCGACTCCAGTCAAACAGTCTCAGGTGTGGTTTCTGTTCTCTAAAAGGCATTGTTTGATCCATCAGTGCTGATTTCCTGCAGCTGTATGGGGGTGGGCACGACTCAGAATCTGCTCCCAGCTACACAAACAATTCCTTGTGAAAGCTGTCTATGTTATCCTTAGGAAGTGATTCTAATTATTCTTTCATAATCCTCAGCTTTTTAAAGAATCATAGGTAGCACAACTCATTAGGTATCACAATGATGCTCTGAGACCCCTGCTGTCATTGATCAGCTGAACATCGAAGCACTATTAGGTTTCATGAGCCCAGAATACCAGCAGCACAACACTTTGTTCAAATTAACTCTGTTTCCACACTGCAATACATTGGCATTGAAGCAGTTCAATTAGCTCATACAGGGGGGGATATTAATAATTTGAAGCCTATTAGATTTACACGTTGAATATATTATAACCTTGTGTCCTTAACATTTGTCCTTTTCTTCATGAATGATTCTGATGATATATGTTTCAATCAGGCATTTTTGTTCAGATTTATTTAATTTTTTATAAAAAAAATTTTTTGCACCTAACACTTTTATTATTATTATTATTATTATTATTATTATAGTTACATGATTTGTTGCCCTAGTTTAGAAGTGTTGTGTTGTATTGTTTATTTTATTTTATTTTTATCATGTGATAAGTGAGGATTTTGTTGCCTGTTAGATGTTTTTATTTTTTTGGAGATCTTCAACAGGACCACCCCGCTCACAACTGCAGTTTTTATCCCTTTTTTTTCTTCTTGAAAATCTGTTTAATAAAGATGCATAACCACTGTATCTGTTTCTGACCACAGCACTTGGCCAGGAACATGTGCCAGATGAGCTTCTGTAGAACAACAGTGATCTGCGTCTGATGACATGCTGTTAAGCTACTTGGCAGTAAAACTTAGTAAAACGACTGACAGAACGGGAAAGCTTGTTTTACTGAGCTCACGACACACTCTTCTGTATGAGGATCATGCTCTATCACTTCATCATAAATAAAGCACACAAGAAACTATGAGCATACAATGTGGTAGTTCTGTCATTAGTCATAAAATTACCAATTAAAACTGCAAAACTGTGCACATATATGTTAAGAGCGTCTCTCAAATGCATGTACTAAAATATTCTGCAATTTGAGATCACAACATGGGCACAAGCTGATGTGCATTTATTCATTTATTTTATTTGCAATTAATGTGAGTACAGTACACTAGAAAATATGCAAAAAAAATGTGTTTAAATGAAACCATATTTAAATGCATAAAATAACTATTAAAATACCTGGAGGTGAGGAACGATGCAAAAATTGTCACTCAGTATTACTTGATCTAATTACAGTGAAGTACAAATGAATTGTATTCAGTTGTTCCAGACATTAACAGTCCAGTACTTTATAATAAAATAATGTTGATTTCTGTGCCACCACTATGAAAACACCCGGCTCTGCCACTGAAGACAGCTCTATAAACTCTGAGATCTGCTCACAGACACTCACAGACAGTCAGAAAACTAATGGCATGGATTTATTTAATAGAGTGCAAGCATCTGGAAGCAGACAGTTGCTCACAGCCGCAGTAATGAGGGGTCCCGGGGGACTGATATATCAGTGTGAGCGTGCTCTACGCCTGTACTGTAAATCACTGCACTCTGGAAACCCCATTAATATGTGTACCTGATTGATGTGACAAACACATCCATGAAGAAAAGAGTTAATCACGCAGACTTTTCAGGAGCCTAATCAGTGGCTGAAGAGTGTGGAACCTGATGGGAGGTGACACGCTGTCCAATTAAAAGATTACTTCCCATGATAGCAGTGCATATCAAAGGTGACTTAGATTCAATAAGAGATCATATCCATTTATGTTTATGAACTACCATCTAGCATGGCCTCAGAGAAAACTGCTATCTCTGTTCGACAGAGCTATCTGCAGCTCTGTGGACTATATTTCACTGAATGACTGCTGAACATTAAAACTATAAGTGCCCATAAAATCAACATTTTATACTCGGGGAAGTTGTATTTTGTGCTCAGTCACCTGTCTGAAGAGCTTCTCCTCTCACAGAAAAGAGTGATCTTGCTTGTGTTGGGGTTGTGTAGATAAATGAAACTCTGAGATTGTGATTATGATTATTTTAAACCTCCTGAACTGATAATGTGCTAATGGCCAGTTTTATGACACTTACAGCAAGCTCTCTGCCAGCATGGCAACAGCACACATCAGGATAGGTGTACAGATATCTCTTAAAGCAGCACGTGACCATATACTGTAGCAGAAATATTAAGAGTAGTATGGTGGTATGCTATTCTGACTCTAAAGACCCCATGAAATCAAATTTGGCTGTAAGGGTGACTTTGTGAATCTTGAGGTATATGCACATGTGTATGTAATGCGTTACTTTGCTCCTAAACAACAACAAACAAACACAAAATGGTGAGTTCAGACACACTGGCATCATGCATCAACATCAAACTACACATGATCATTACCAAAATGATCACAATTTTACTGTTACGACATTCCCAGAAAAAAGGTATGAACGTTGTCAATACAGGAACACCACCAGAGCTTCACGTTAGTAAGGGCTCTTTAGTGTTGATATGGCAGTGAGCAGGTCTCTGACTGCTGGAATAAATGCCAAGAATGTCTTCTCCAGCTCCAGCTCAGATTCTTCACACACACAGACCAGCACTGCATGACAGGCTGACAGTATGTGATAAGGGATGTGAAAGCTTTTTATTAGTAGTATTATTAGACAGTAAAAAATTAAATAATTAAAAAAAGACAGGAAAGAATACAAAAATAACATAATTTATTCAACAGTTCTTCTCCCTGGAGCTATGTCTTCCACCAAGTGTTCTCGTAGCTTCACAAAGCTGAAGTTGAGCCACGATGTCACATGACTGTTTTACTGATGTCTTTACTATGTTTCTGGGTCTGGGAACATTCCAGTAGCATCGCTGTCTATAGGGGGGGGGGGGGGGGGGGGGCAGATGAGGGGGAGTCATTAATGACAGAATATTCATTTTTGGGTTAACAATGCCTTTAAAAATCATGAGCTCTTCTGTCTCTATAGTTTTTATAGTTTAAAGTTATTTTTTTTCAACACTTATTCACCAAACAGAGAAACAACTAATCAGTTCCAAAAAAACACAAGAAACACAGTTGATACGAAGACATAGTCTGAATCCAATATTTGATAATAATAAAGCATAACGAGAGATTTTTGAGGGGGTTTTTTTGTAGAACGGTCAGAACGGTTTTGAACAGGAACACCACAAGTGTGTAATATCTCATGTGATAATAGCATTTTTGGAGGAAAGAAAATACTCTCTGTGTCAAAATGACCAGAACACAGAACAGTGTTATGTCAATGACACCAGGTCATTTTAAACAGACACATCTGTGCATAATTTGTAGAAATGTCTAAAACAGAATTTAGAAGTGAATTAGTCTAATCATTCAGTTGAGGGTTTCATTTGTCTAATTCTGCTTTGAATATTTGTGTTCTTTCGATGTGAGTTTGTCAGTCAGTTGTCGGAGCTGAAGGGAAATCTTTTCTAACAGTTTCTTCTTGTTTACACAGTTTCATATTCACGTGCTACACATCTTCACAATACCAGATCTTCCTGGTGACATCAGTTCTGAGCAGGTCAGCGCTAAGAGATGTACATTGTGATCTTTGCTATACGGCCGGCACGAGGGAAACCATGTTCAGAGGCCCAAGAAAGCAGTGCTTCATCATTTTAATTGCTCATCTCTAACGGGTTTCCCTCTGCTTGTGGAATGAGACTCTGGAGGAAGCCTGATGAATGTAAGCCGCTGCTAGATGTACTCCTCATTTCAATAGTTCTTATATAGGATGATATGAGAAGAGAGTGATTTAAGAAGGGTGTGGGAAACACTGTGTCTACATTACTGAAGTCATTTAAACTGAATTAAAGTTGGATTGTGTTTCTTCAGCCAATGGCAGGTCTATTTCACACCTACTTAGAAGCAATTAACAACAACTGCAGGCAAAATATGAAGCAGAACGTGACCTCTGTGTGTTTGTGTTGGGAGCAAATAGCTTGTGGTGTGTTGTTGTGACTTGCAACTTGTTTTTATTTTATTATTATTATTATTTTTATTATTATTATTATTATTATTTTACATAAAGGCAAAGATGCAGACTAGACTCTACTGTAGGTGCGTTCCAATCAATTGTAAGTTCCCTGCAAAGTAGACTTCACAGGGGTGTAAGCAAGATCCAATACAATCCAAATGAATTATTCTTTTTTTGTTTCTGAAAGCAACAAGCTTTCATGTAAAATGTAAGTTCTTTCCTTCCGTGGCATGTAGCTGGTAATAAGTGGGATAGTTTTACGTTAACAAGCGGCTGGCTGAACATTGGCCCTTACAGCACTTTAGAGGAGGTCAAGCATCTCAAAGGATTATTATAAAGAGCACTAATGAGCAGAAGACGAGACAACACCGGTGCCATGAAGCAACAATGACGTGAAATGACGTGTTTTTCAATCCTCACTGCTGCTAAAAACAAGCACTCTTCTACTGTAGGAACACTAACTGTGTCATTACACATATTAGCTACGGTTTCATAATACATGCAAAATCCTATATTATTGTCAGAATTATGTTTCTTTATGTTTTCTTCCTTTGTTTAGATTTCCCCGTCACTTCTCTTGGTTACTGAATTAATGAGTGTTTTCAGCTGTGTATCATTCATTTGCTTTAGTACTTGTGTTGTCCATGTTTGGTGCTCTCTGTTATGCGTGTTCGATTATTCTCACTAAAATCATCCTTATTTTGGAAGCTTTGACTCATCATGGCTTTGGAACTTGATAAAAAGTGACTATCATTCATGCAATGTCACTTTGTAAAGAAACACTACGCACCTGTGCACATACGCAGAACATGTTTTACACACAGTTTTCACAAATTCACATTTCTGACCTTTACAACAAGACGATAATCACCATTTTGAAACCCATTTAACCCATGGAACAGGACAGTAAAATAAAGTGCTTCCAGGATTATCTGCAGAAACAGTGTTCTCTGTTTCATCTCTCTTTCATCTATGAAAGGTCTATTGTTTCAATTCTACAGTGCTTGACCTTGACCTGAAAGGTCGACTTCATTTACCCTCTTGCAAGAGTGACCTTGATTTTGTACAAGAAGTCAATTGATTTGAACAAATTCAAGGTCTTGACCATTGAGCTGCACAGCAATCAGCCGAGAACAGTGTATCTGCTGATTTAAACCGTGTCATGACAATGGCACTTATCATGAGCAGATTATTTCTCACTGTGGAGCAGTGCCCATCTTGAGCATCAGGGAGGACTCAGAGAGTGTCTGTTAGTAAAGTCATGACCGCAGCTCCAGTTTAATAAAAGCTTTTATGCCCTTCACAAACAGGCACACATCACAGATTCACTTTCACACTCTCAGCTCTCCGGTGGTTTAAAGAGATTAAACAGCCAAAGCATGCTTACTGAAGTGCTTTCCCGCTCCATCCATCCAGAAAAAAAAGTTTGACAAGTACCTGAATTCAAACATCTGACACACAACAGGAAAAAAAAGAAGAAAAAAATAAATAAAAAAAGGTAAAACAAAATGTTTCCATTTAATGCTTGTCTGACAGCAAACGTGTTCAGTTGCTCAGCTGGTAGAGCGTTGCTCAGGTACAGGTGCAATAGACACTTCACCAAAGAGTTTAAAACCTCACAGGAGAAAAAAAAACCTCATGGCTGCTTCAGAATATATGTGCAGAATATGTTTGCTTTTGCTCACAGTGCAGTTTAGGGTAGGTACATAAGTTCAGCTCCACTCACCAGACTTTATATGTGCAATAAACAGTGTAAAAAAATTTGGCATATTAAACTGCTTTAGAGAAAGCTGAACATGCTCATTAGTGCCAGTCAGTGGATGTTTCACTTTAAAAGTGCCATGAAACACTACAGTAAGGTGGCTCAAAATACAGCGTGCTACCTCAACATATAACTTACTACTTCATGTATGCTAAACTTGACCGAGTCAGATCGACAAAATCACTTGACTAGGTCAAATTGTGTCAACAAACCATTTTTACAGTGTACAGGGTATATGGAGTTAAAGATGTAATGTAAGTAAAGAAGCTACTTATCTATTAGTTCTATACTCCATTTATGATTTAAGACTTGCATTGATCTGTTTTCTGCTCTTAATCGGCTCGGCTTACACCATAGATGAAGCGGTCGGGTCATCACATGTGGTAGCCGCAAACTCCTTCGTAGAATCTGCTCACACCGTGGCTCACTCTAGTCCTCCACTCACTCTAGACCTCCGCTCACTCTAGACCACAGCTCACTCTAGACCGTGGCTCACTCTAGACCACCAATCACTCTAGACCATGGCTCACTCTAGGCCTCTGCTCACTCTAGACTGTGGCTCACTCTAGACCTCCGCTCACTCTAGACCTCCGCTCACTCTAGACCACCAATCACTCTAGACCTCCGCTCACTCTAGACCACCAATCACTCTAGACCATGGCTCACTCTAGGCCTCTGCTCACTCTAGACTGTGGCTCACTCTAGACCTCCGCTCACTCTAGGCCACCAATCACTCTAGACCGTGGCTCACTCTAGGCCTCTGCTCACTCTAGACCGGGGCTCACTCTAGACCTCCGCTCACTCTAGGCCACCAATCACTCTAGACCGTGGCTCACTCTAGGCCTCTGCTCACTCTAGACCGGGGCTCACTCTAGAACGCAGCTCACTCTAGACTGTGGCTCACTCTAGGCCTCTGCTCACTCTAGACCACAGCTCACTCTAGACCGTGGCTCACTCTAGGCCTCTGCTCAATCTAGGCCTCCATTCACTCTAGACCACAGCTCACTCTAGACCTCCACTCACTCTAGGCATCCGCTCACTCTAGGCCACCGCTCACTCTAGACCTCAGCTCACTCTAGGCCACCAATCACTCTAGACCGTGGCTCACTCTAGACCGTGGCTCACTCTAGGCCTCTGCTCACTCTAGGCCTCCGCTCACTCTAGACCACAGCTCACTCTAGACCGTGGCTCACTCTAGGACTCTGCTCAATCTAGGCCTCCATTCACTCTAGACCACATCTCACTCTAGACCTCCACTCACTCTAGGCATCCGCTCACTCTAGGCCACCGATCACTCTAGACCTCCGCTCACTCTAGGCCACCAATCACTCTAGACCGTGGCTCACTCTAGACCGTGGCTCACTCTAGGCCTCTGCTCACTCTAGGCCTCCGCTCACTCTAGACCACAGCTCACTCTAGACCGTGGCTCACTCTAGGCCTCTGCTCAATCTAGGCCTCCATTCACTCTAGACCACAGCTCACTCTAGACCTCTGCTCACTCTAGACCACAGCTCACTCTAGACCTCAGCTCACTCTAGGCCTCAGCTCACTCTAAGCCTCTGCTCAATCTAGGCCTCCATTCACTCTAGACCACAGCTCACTCTAGACCTCCGCTCACTCTAGGCCTCCGCTCACTCTAGACCGTGGCTCACTCTAGACCTCCGCTCACTCTAGACCACAGCTCACTCTAGACCGTGGCTCACTCTAGGCCTCTGCTCAATCTAGGCCTCCATTCACTCTAGACCACAGCTCACTCTAGACCTCCGCTCACTCTAGGCCTCCGCTAACTCTAGACCGTGGCTCACTCTAGACCACAGCTCACTCTAGACCTCCGCTCACTCTAGGCTGTGGATCACTCTAGACCGTGGCTCACTCTAGACTGTGGCTCACTCTAGGCCTCTGCTCACTCTAGGCCACCGATCACTCTAGACTGTGGCTCACTCTAGACCTTGGCTCACTCTAGACCGTGGCTCTCTCTATGCCTCTGCTCACTCTGAACCACGGCTCACTCTAGACCGTGGCTCACTCTAGGCCTCTGCTCACTCTAGACTGTGGCTCACTCTAGACCTCCGCTCACTCTAGGCCACCAATCACTCTAGACCGTGGCTCACTCTAGGCCTCTGCTCACTCTAGACCGGGGCTCACTCTAGACCTCCGCTCACTCTAGGCCACCAATCACTCTAGACCGTGGCTCACTCTAGGCCTCTGCTCACTCTAGACCGGGGCTCACTCTAGAATGCAGCTCACTCTAGACTGTGGCTCACTCTAGGCCTCTGCTCACTCTAGACCACAGCTCACTCTAGACCGTGGCTCACTCTAGGCCTCTGCTCAATCTAGGCCTCCATTCACTCTAGACCACAGCTCACTCTAGACCTCCACTCACTCTAGGCATCCGCTCACTCTAGGCCACCGCTCACTCTAGACCTCAGCTCACTCTAGGCCACCAATCACTCTAGACCGTGGCTCACTCTAGGCCACCAATCACTCTAGACCGTGGCTCACTCTAGACCGTGGCTCACTCTAGGCCTCTGCTCACTCTAGGCCTCCGCTCACTCTAGACCACAGCTCACTCTAGACCGTGGCTCACTCTAGGACTCTGCTCAATCTAGGCCTCCATTCACTCTAGACCACAGCTCACTCTAGACCTCCACTCACTCTAGGCATCCGCTCACTCTAGGCCACCGATCACTCTAGACCTCCGCTCACTCTAGGCCACCAATCACTCTAGACCGTGGCTCACTCTAGGCCTCTGCTCACTCTAGGCCTCCGCTCACTCTAGACCACAGCTCACTCTAGACCGTGGCTCACTCTAGGCCTCTGCTCAATCTAGGCCTCCATTCACTCTAGACCACAGCTCACTCTAGACCTCCGCTCACTCTAGACCACAGCTCACTCTAGACCTCAGCTCACTCTAGGCCTCAGCTCACTCTAAGCCTCTGCTCAATCTAGGCCTCCATTCACTCTAGACCACAGCTCACTCTAGACCTCCGCTCACTCTAGGCCTCCGCTCACTCTAGAGCGTGGCTCACTCTAGACCACAGCTCACTCTAGACTGTGGCTCACTCTAGGCCTCTGCTCACTCTAGGCCACCGATCACTCTAGACTGTGGCTCACTCTAGACCTTGGCTCACTCTAGACCGTGGCTCTCTCTATGCCTATGCTCACTCTAGACCTTGGCTCACTCTAGACCGTGGCTCACTCTAGGCCTCTGCTCACTCTAGGCCTCCGCTCACTGTAGGCATTCATTATGTGGAAAATAATGGTTTTTTGTACCTTAAACCACATAAACACATTTCATTACATCAAATAATGTTCTTTTTAGGAGCATAATATGACCCCTTTAAGCATTGACCTGTTTTCTGCTCCTCATCCTCACCGTCTCTCTCTGGCATCAGCCATCAGTCCTGCACTGACTGTCACCAAAGAGCTTTTAATGAAAGGTCCTACACACTGTATGAGATGGAGACTTCAGAAAGCCCCAGGATGACATGTAGTCATTCAGTAAATGCGATCTGCATTGGCAAACAACTGTGTGTTTACCCACAGTGACCAATTAGTATTTCTAGCTGAGATGCTTAGCAGAAAAGGAAAGCAGACAACTGAGAGCCAAACATGTACGTTATGTTTGCCTTTTGATTGCTGCAGAGCAGTGATTATTCCCAGTGGTCTAATGTAATTAAAAAAATATTTTGTTACAGTACTTAAGTACTAAGAGTTTTTATATTTCAGCCAACTTTCACTTTTACTCCACTACATTTCTTAATTAAAATGTATACTTTTACTCCGATACATTTCCCCTAAGTATATTCATTATTACAAAATAGTCAGAAGAACACAGACTGCAGGAAAGCAGGTTTGACGAATCAATGGTCTGGCGTTTGCTAGTTAGATTTTGATCTTGCAAACAAGTGTGCATTGCACACAACCGCGGATGATGTCATTTCCCACTCAAGTCGAAGCTGGGGTGTGTGATACAGCATTGTCTGCGATAATATGGTAAGTGTTGTAATGATGTGCAATCTGACGTTATCAAGTAGGCTATATTACCATATTATAGTCACACACAGAGTGCATGTACGTTGATTTATTAGTCTATTAAAAGTCAAAATTCCTGGCATTCTAATTTTTAGACAGCAAAAATGCTTCTGCATGCTTATTTATATAATTTCATGTAATCCTAGTTAACTTAATCTACATCACACAAAGAGTACCTTTTTCTGCAGATGCATGAACATATTTAATAATCATTTTATACAAGTTCAGTAAAGCAATAAGTGACTTACATTTTAGACATAATATTGCTTATTTTTGCTCAATTTGACTAACAAACGTAGTTCCAATCAAAGATCACAGCACTGTTTTGTGTCTCTGGGCAATGGACGGTGTTTACTTAATGAATGAATCAGCTTTTGAACTAATTGGTTGAATAAATGATTCAGTGATTCACTTATTAACACGGTCAAATCGGGTCAAATGCTTTGTTTCTGAAAGAATCAGTCGTTTGAATGAATCGGTTGAATCTTAATGACTCACTCATTAACATTTGCTTGCTGTCACCAACTGGTGGTTTTAATTTCATATTTCAACTTTTTTTTTCATGTTTTAAATTATTTCAAATATCAGTATTGAATGTTTTATGTCAAAAAAAAAAAAAAAAAAAAAAAAAAATAAACAGCTTATTTATGCATCTGTAACTGCAGGTTACATTCATCCATGTCCCGTCTGAGATACATTAAACTGTAGGCTAAATGCTATTTCAGATGCAGATTGCAGAAATGTTTTCATATGTTGGAATGAAAGACACTAAGTACTGGATGAAATGCTTCTTATTCTTACCCAAAAATACAAAATTAAAGAAATAGAAACACAAAACTGAACACAATCTTGCTACTAAAGCTGTGTATGAACATTTTTACATATATATTTATATATTTATTTGATTCTTTTTCATTTTGCATTTACTTGTACTTTTACTTTCAATATGTAAGTACGTTTAAGATTTGTAAAAAATTTCATACTTAAGTACAATAAATATCACATACTTTAAGACTTTTATTCAAGTGATATTCTAAATGGTGGGTTCAACTTCTACCAAAGTCATTTTCTGGAAAGATATCTGTACTTTTACTTGAGTATGACTTTCAGGTACTTTATACACCACTGATTATTCTCATCCAGTGAGTCACAGAAGATAGGATGGGGAAATAAACATTAATGACTAAATGAAAAAAAAGTAATAGATGTCAAACTTGAGATTAACTGATCACAAAAAGTGTTTATTAAAACATTCTCTCTTTACATGAAAGGTGATCACATGACAACTGTCCGAATACAGAAAACCAAACCAGTGCAGTGATGCCCATCACATGTTTATGGCTGTGTTTAATCTGCAAGTCTTAATGCACAAATCCAATCTTTTGACCATATCTGATTTTTTGGCCCATCTGTTTACATTCACTTTAGGCACGATTGGTATCCGACATCTGCATTTACATTCATTCCTGCCCAAAAGGATTGTCTGCAGTTATCGCTTTACTATGCACATAGTAGACCCTCGGGTTTTAAATGACCATGCTATTAAAATTATTTCAATAATTCACATTGAATGGACATTATTATTTGCCAGCATGGACCACGGCTGTCATGAATGTGTTGCAGCACAAAATCTGACTGAAAGAATGAAGACCGCAAAATAACGGTAAATTTGTTATTTGATTTACTGCTCATAAGAGATAGAATTCTTTAGTGATATAAAGATTATATTTATTGAAATGAATTTGAATAAATTATTGAGAGAGAGAGAGAAGGAACGTAATGAATGTACGCACCCACGTGTGAGGGAGCGAGTGATTATGAAGCAGTGTGAACAAGCTTGTCTGTTTAATTACAAAAACTGCGAAGTTATCACCTCATTGCTGAGAAATATAATGTAGCTTTCAGCTGTTGAATGTTCAAGAGGATGAAAACCAGCTCCTGAATGTGTAATTTCTTACCTATGATAGTTTTCATCTCAATAAAATGCGGGCGCATACAGCACATCAGCATTAAACTTCATTAAAAATCTTTATGAGCTACCTGTCCCCCTCGCACTGGGAGATGTGAGGAGAATCGGATATGTGTGTTACATAGGTCGGATGTCCAGGTATCGAATGTGTATCCGCTTAAAATCATTTGGAAGTGGCTCAGATCAGATGCGATAAAATCAGATCTTTCAGTTTTTGTGTGCAACATATTCAGATCTGTGTCAGATGTGAGCAACAAATCCGCTTTTTTTGTGCCAGTGTGAACGCAGCATATGTCATGTTTTCACTGTAAGAAGACTGGTGTTGTTCAGGAGCCGATGAGAGCGACCCTGACGCCCTCAGAGATCCCCCAGCCCCACTAACACCACAGAGTGAGGAGAGGCGCAGCTGCCGTGCTCAGGTACATTAAAATGTAATTAAAGAAGCTTCATTAGGGGCATGTCTTCGGAGAAGCATGTGCTGCATGGGCCTCACATCCACACAACCAACACTTCACCAGAGGCTTTGAAAGCATTCAACTCTAATTAAATGATAGCTGTAATCCTTTTAGATGCTAAATGAAACCAGAGCATGCACATCTGTCATTTCAGTCGACTGGAAACACGCTGCAGAAGCTCTGCAGAGAATTGTGTTCGGCTCTTTTGTCAGGAATCCATGCTATTTCTGTCCCATTTCGTTTCACCGTGACCGATCCCACAAGTGAGCAGAAAGATTTCCACAGAAACAGATTGATTTCCATCATCATAAACTTCTGCACATGCAAAATACTGCAACTCATTTAATTACAACCAATAAGACTAAGACTTATGTGCTTGTTCACCCTCGGCTAGGGCTGGGCGATATATGGCAAAAATATCTTGATTTATTTATTTATTTTTGCTTTAAATATAATGATTTTTCATATTTTGCAAGCTGTTTGAGTATTACAGCCAAACTAATTTCCCCATTATAAAGAAAGCCTTTCAATGTAAGAAAATATTAAAAAGTATGGCGGATATTTAGGCCAAATCTTTGTCATCATTTTATCTTTTTTTATTAAAAAATGAGAACAAAGATACACATAACAGATACACAAAATATACCAATAAAATAAACATCATTCTATGTCCAGGTATAAGCTACAATCTGGGGTATTTAGTAGGAGAAATAAATAAAAAAACAATCTAATGAACAGATATTAAAATAAAACAACTATATGTACACATTGATTCCTATTAAAGCAACTGTATTAATGTTTCAGTCAAGAGTATTGAGTCCGTTTTCTCTTTGTGTTTGGTATTTTATTAACATTAAAGGAACAATTCACCCACAAATTAAAATAGGCTACCTTCATTTATTCACTCAAAAGTTGTTTTAAACCTGAATGCATTTCTTACTTCTGCTAAACATAAACTCTATTTTGAAGAAGGTGGAAAACCAAACAGCTGCTGGTTCCCAGTGACTTCCAGAGTGTGTGTGTGTGTGTGTGTGTGTGTTTTTCTTTTCTTTTTTCTACTATTAAAATCAAGGTGGACAAGCAACTGTTTGGTTTTCTAGCTTCTTCAAATATCATATTTAGTGTTAAGCACAAGAGAGAAGTTAATATAGGTTTGGGACAACATATGAGTGAATAAACAATGACTGAAATTAAATGTGAGGGTGAACTATCGCTTTAATTACAGTCGACAGCATGTAGTCTGTCCCTTTAAGACCTCCACACATCTAAAATACAGACATGCATCTGTTTCTTTCAGTTGTTTACTTTCACTTTAGACAGAACCAACTGAGGCTGTACATAACCTTGTGTGTTTAGACAGTATTAGCACAAAACATAAATGAGTTCAGTAATCAGGAGCTGTTTGATGGGCTGTTCAGTTCTCGACAGAACAGCACACTAAAGCAGATGCAATTTTTTTTTATATTAGTGATTGTGAATAAGTGCAGTGTCCTGTGAGAGTAAGACTGATGTTAATATATGTCATGTTAGACAGTAGACTAGATTTATTCAGCAGCGCTAGAACTGCAGCTGGGAGAATGTGTGCTGCACGATTCAATTATATTTCTTAAAAAGCAGAACGTGGAGACATTTTTATCGTCCACGATCATAATTCTTCATTCATATCGCAGAAATCGTGGACCACAAGGCCACTCTAGTGTCGGACCTGGGGCCTGGTGCAATCTACAGTACAAATACCAATTCTGAGATAGAAATAAACGTATAGAGTTATAATGTAACAATGAATAAAGTGATCTGAACAAATACAGACGTTACTGTGCAACCCTGATTATGTTGCTCTTCACATCTTCATCTGGTTCATCGCGCGGTGTTGAATGAATCATTCTGTGCTTGTGATGCTCAGTCAAACAAATAAGACACATAAGAGATGTGATGTGAGGCAGAACGGAGCTCTCCGGGTGTCTGCTCTCACATTAGCTCCAATTACACCCAAAGGTAATTATCCATAACATCTGTATTTCAAAACGAGCATTTCATCTTCTCTGGCTGTTAATGAGGTCCGCTGTGGCTGGCGTTTGGCAGGAGTCCACACACACACACAGTCCTGCTCCTGAAACACACACCAGAAGCCAGCCACGGCACCCATGTTCTGCTCTTAATGCATGCAACACAGACACACTCAGAATATTGAGCTCTTTTATTTGTTGCTTTAGAGTTGATTAGAAGGTTTTAGTCAATTTGTTTTTTGTCATTTTTATTACACTTTTTTTTTTAAATGTTAATAATTTTTTTTTATTATTATTTAAGTTTTAGTTATTTTAGTCAAGTTAAACTAAATGAAATAAATAAATGTTCACTGAAATAAAATAAAATATATAAAAACGTATATATATATTTTTTTTCATGTCTGAAATCTTGTCTACAGTAATGCACTTACTGTATAAAAGAAGTCTGTGAGACAAGGCAATAATCATTAAAAGATATAAAGTTTAACATGAGACTGGTCTAACAGATCACACAGCATAAGAACAGAAGCAGAGAATCATATCCCTGCTACTATAAAGAGCACAAGAGCTGATGTTACACTCACTCAAATACATGTTTCACAGTATGTAAGCCCAAATTACTGTCTCTAGTTAACACATGCTGTCACTATTGTCTATTAATACTGCACATTTCCCATATTTCTTGATTGAACACATTTTCCATTCCTCTGTACTTCTTCCTATGGTTTCTCTAAGCAAACACATTTGACGTCCAGCATCTTTTGCAGTGAGCTCTTTTGTGTTACTGACCGTGTCTCATATTTTTAAAGCACAGTGTGTGAACGCCTCGTGCCGTGCTGTTAGCAGGTTTAAGAAGCAGGGCTATATTTAGCAGAAGGAACTGTACGCATGTCTCAGCTCGGTGAACCCTGGGCAGATCTGACCTGCTCTCTCAGTCTCAGTCGAGCAGGGTTCAGGACGAGCGCCCGCTCCATTAACAGCCTGGCAGAAGCCGTCCACGCTACCTGAAGGATTCATTAGCAATTACGCCTGTGCTACTGAGCATGTCTGGAGGCGAGATGCACACCACGCTCTCCAAATAATAGCCAATTCTTCAGTTCTGTCCTAGTTTCCCAGCTCTTTTTGTTCAGAAATGCTCGCTCCATTCCCACCCGCCATGAGCCAGGCTGCTGCTTTCACTAAAATCATATTACTGCTATTTATTAAGGCAGCCAGAAAATTGCTGTGGGGATTCAGGAGTCAGGAGGAGGAGAAAAGGGAAAGAAGCGAGTGAAGAGAGCATCTTCTGGCATGTTCTGTTCAGTGCCAGAGAAGGAGCTCTTTGTCTGGCCTATCATTTCTCTCGCCTCCTCCCGCAAGCTTAAAACAGCACTACAAAACAGGAGAGGGAAGAAAACAAAACCTGAATTATCCTGCAGCTTGTTCAGCTGGAAGACAAATTATTTCCTCTTGGTTAAACACTTTCTAAGGAAGAAGACAGCAGCACAGTAATGCTGGGCTAAATACGGTACGCTATCTAAGAGCAGATGAATATTAACTCACGAAACCTTTCAGATACTCTCAACTGACACGCATTCCTTTCTGCTTGTTACTTCCAGCAGATGATTCACTGTAAACACTGCCTTCACACAGTGTTTCTATGGGAACTATAAGAGACCTCAGCGTCTCCAAACGTGGAGAGGAGCGCATGGAGAACGCCTGAAGTGCTGGAGTGCAGAGGAAGAGCAGAGGTCCATCAGCAGGATATTAGCTCTCACTGGTGCGAGGAGGATGGTGCAGATGTTCACAGTGCAGCGGACCGTGCTGAAAGACGACTCAAGCATGAAACCATCTAATCGTTTCCCACCAGCTCAATGCTGACAAAATGCACAAGATGTTGCTGAATATAAAAAGCATGCAGATTTTGGGTGTGAGTAAGTGAGAGCCTGAGGGATCTGATCTGACGCTCGCCGACCTGAGCCAGTGAAGCACTGTGCCCTAAAGAGTGTCCAGCATCCTGATGAGACACAAACACACACCAAACACACAATCACAAATCTTTATTTTCAGCAAATAGACACAGAAAGGAGGTTCTCAACCTTCCGAAAATGTTGATGCTCAACCTCAGTAGTTTCAATGAATATTTTATGAGTTTATTCATTTTAGATGAAGTGTGCACTTTTTTCAGTGCTGCTCCTAAAATGTCTAAGCGTAGTTCAAAATCCTGATTTGTGCAATTCTGTTTGTGCAAATAAATAAATAAACAAATAAACAAACAAACATTACATTTAAATAGACAAAATAAAATATTCATTCATGAATCATTAATAAAATTCCTATATATATATATATACTCACAATATAGTGTCTAGGTGATTTGAAGTGAAATCTCCACTTTTTCATAAAAGCTTGAAATTCGGTACAGGTTGAGGCTCTGAAAACCTTCAGAAATGGAGTCATAGCAAAAACGTCTCTAGGTCACGTATGTAACTCTTGTTCCTCGAGGGAATGAGACGCTGCGTCAAACAACGCTTTGGGGAAACGCGTTTAGCGTGAGCGACTCTGAATATCATATCTAATCTGTCTTATAGAAGAGCGTGACGTCACGGGCGGGTGACGTAAGCGACCAGGAAGCTATAACGGCACGAGCCGCGCAGCTGGCTTCAGCTTCAAGTACCAGCAAGCGCCAGCAGGGGAACTAGGGTTACATACGTGACCTAGAGACGTTCCTCTTCAGGAACTCAAGCTGTGTCGAACAACGCTTTGGGGAATGAGTACCAACGCTGGTTCATATTATGGCTATTATTTGATTTATTCTTTCTTTGATAATTAACTAATATTGTATTCAATAATACAATAAAATATTGTTTTCAAGAATGCAATTAGATTAGATTCAACTTTATTGTCATTATGCAGAGTATAAGTACAGAGCTAATGAAATGCAGTTAGCATCTAACCAGAAGTGCAAGAATATAGTGTTTTATATACATAAAAGTGCAGAGTAAGTAAAGCTATGATATACAGAATGTACAGTGGAGTTGCTATATACAGTATTGAGCAGAGTATACAGAATATAAATAGGAGTGCAATGTAAGAATTATATATATATATACATTATGAACAGCAGCAGTGAATACAGTTGGATGAGTATGCAATAGTATTGTTAAACAATGTATTCAATGCAAAAACATAGTAGTGCAATTTTTATAGAAATAGTTTACTGTGCTTTGTACCATAATAACTTTAAACAGTTTACAGTGTAATGGCTTGAACAATGTGTAGTCTGTGCAAAATATGAGCAGTGTAATACATGTGTTCAGTACTGTGACCAGCAGTGTTGGTCAACTTACTTTAATTAGTTACAGTTACAAATCACATTCAAACTGGTTGTCATAGTAATGACACTGACACTAATTTGTGGAGATTCAGGATAAGTTCAGGACAAGTTTTTGGATACGTTTTCAGGATACGTTCTGCCCGATACATTTGGATTTGGATACGTGTTTAGATATAATCAATGGCTACTTTTTTGTCTTTATCTGTTTTTTGTTCTATTGTTTTGTTGTTGTTTCTTGAAACATTGATTTAAAGTGTCAGTTATTGCAAAGTCAAACCACCTTTGTTACCCCAAGCTACATATAAAAGCCTGATCAGTGTTATAAAAGTAATTAATGCAGCTACCTAATCCTTTGCTACTCATTAACGCGTGGACTTCCCCTTTAAATAATGTGACGCACTGCTCCCTTTAAGTGTTAGAAGTGAATGAGTTGATTCAACACTTCGACACCTTTGTAAGGATGCATTAAACTCGACAAAGTGGTTTAAAATAAAGGATGATTTAAATATTGAATATTGCATGACACACTGATCCTTTAACAATTCACTGGGGAAAAAACGCAAAAAAAAAGACAAACCTTTTGGACAAATCTCGCAACATGATTTATCAACTGCCACAAACACTGCCTAAACAAAATACAGACTGAAATTGATCTTTGAACTTAGCTTTATTGCACGCTACCTTGCCAAAGCACTGACAGAGCCCAATGATCTAATGGTGTTGGTGAGCGCTCCAAATGCATATTCGCATGCAACAATCAGGCAACAGTTGCCAGCACTCGGATCCAGTGGCACACAGGCATCTTCAGATTGACAGTACTCTAGCTCAGTGATGCTGGGGGATCCAGTGGGGCGGCAGTCAGATCTCAGGGTGACCGTGCTGCTAATGTTGTGCTAGTATGAGCGCTCATTGGCGCCCCTTCAGCTGTTAGCGCCCTAGACGACTGCCGAGCTGCCTATCCCTAGAAACAGCACTGGTAAAACATGTTGCAAATGTTAAAGGGATTATGTAGATTATCACAGATTTGAGTTCAGCTATAGGTTCACATTCAGACCACACACATCGACTGCTCTTCATAATTAATAACAATTAGAAAAACAATTCACAAGATAATAAAATCAATCCTATCACATTGTGCTCCATTTCCCAGACACTGGGCTGAAGATGCCAGCAAGAGAGAGACGGAGTGAGATAATAGATGGCTTTGATGTGCCAGAGACCGAGTTATGATTGATTTGAGATGCTGTTGCCATGGCCACTGCCTTCACACACACACACACACACACAAACCCTTTCCTTTATTATTGCTATTATTTTAATAAAAATAAAACACAGTCTTCCTCACAGTACTGTAGAAAGTCAACATCCAATAACCTCTAATATAGATGAGCTGAAGATCAACAATATCTTCAAGAAAATTCATAAGATTAATATTTTTAGTCTAAAAAGTTATTATTATTATTATTATTATTTTACATTAATAGTAGTGAAAACTTTGGTGTAATGCTGTCATTATGTCATGTGGAATCGTCAGTATAACACATTGTGACTGTGCCTCAGACACTATCAGCTCTATCTCTGTCCGTAAAAGCGTGCACCTAATGACCTGTACGGTTCGATTTCTGCAGGATTATTCACACAGTATCCAGTGCAGCTCATAACAGTACTGTATCTATAGCTACTAGCCCATTTGTCTTAAGGTTAAAGAACTCTGGGTTGGGATTCTTCACATTGACATGCTAGCATTGGTGCTGAAGAACTGTGCTACACTGCAGTTATTGATTCTTCTCACAAGAGCTTGGGTCAAGCTGGTTTCTTTTCAGACTACGTCCAGTCTTCGCCCAGCGAGACCAAAAAGCACATCCTGAGTCTCTTTCTCATAGAGATCAGAAACTTCTTCAGGGTGTCTTTTGTGAATTCCAGATTTGTAGGAGATCAGCATCCCTCAGCGCTTGATGTTTAAGGGAAGGTGTCGCTGCCAGTGTCGCTTCACCAAACCTCGTTCAGAGACCGAGGTGCTAGAGGGTACAGATGAGAACTGATGGTGTAATAGATCACGGTCTCTCAGTGAGAGAAGCTGGATAGAGCTCAGCCCAACACTGGGATCTGGTTCAGTAAAATGACGGTTGAATAATCACACACAGTGCCAACATAAGTGCACAATGCATGTGTATGTGCTCAGAAGAATCCAGAAATAGTTTGAACACCTCTAGGAATAATACAGATATATGTGTAGCTACCATGTGTCTCTCTTATATGGGTCTAAGTAAAACAGGTTCAGTTTTGACCGATGATGATATACCGTGACGCTTTGCATTGAAACGTAGCCTACTTATGCACCGGAAACACTGAAAGAAGTCATGTGACCTACACGTCATATAACTGAAAGTGAAGTGACATTCAGCCAAGTATGGTGACCCATACTCAGAATTTGTGCTCTTCATTTAACCCATCCGAAGTGCACACACACACAGCAGTGAACACACACACAGATACATGATCTGCTTATCCCTTTTTCAGCTGTTTTTTTTTTCTTGTCAAATTACTCTCTGGAAGCACAAAGCAGCATTTCTTCAGTCTTAGGACACTTTAGGGACACTTTAATAATTAAATTACAATACATATATTACACTCCCAAGACCCTCATAAGGTGTAGATAGAAGAAAATTAGTTTTCTGGTGGGTGACTTTAGGCAAAACATTAATAGAAGCTTATTTTCCAGCTTTTCAGAGATTTCTCCAAGGGAAATTGTGTTTTTATTCACTGTCATGGGCAGTGTGGCTGATGAAAGTTATTTTAAAGGTTACATTTAAGTTTAACCATTTAACCTTGCGCTTCCCTGCTTCCTAACGCAATGCTCTACCAGTTGAGCTACAGGAAAACTTGAACAGTAGATGCATGATGGGCCTCTTTACACTCTGTATTCAATACTTGTTTATGATTGGTCAGTTGTCCCTGTGTGTATGATATTCACTACTGACCATAGCCACATGCATGTCATAGGTCTCAAATTAGATCAGCTCACAATTCACAATTGTGGAAATGACCTTCAGAATTAATTTAATGGATCAGACGTTCCCAGTTGGAGTAAAAAATGTTAAGAAACACAAAGTACTAGATGAGAAAGAACTTAAAACAGAGGAAGATGTTATATGGTGTAACTAAATACATTATGTAACTAGTCCACACAGTTATTACAGCTGGAGATTAATAATATATATATATATATATATACAGTATTGTTCAAAATAATAGCAGTACAATGTGACTAACCAGAATAATCAAGGTTTTTAGTATATTTTTTATTGCTACGTGGCAAACAAGTTACCAGTAGGTTCAGTAGATTCTCAGAAAACAAACAAGACCCAGCATTCATGATATGCACGCTCTTAAGGCTGTGCAATTGGGCAATTAGTTGAAAGGGGTGTGTTCAAAAAAATAGCAGTGTCTACCTTTGACTGTACAAACTCAAAACTATTTTGGACAAACATTTTTTTTTTTCTGGGATTTAGCAATCCTGTGAATCACTAAACTAATATTTAGTTGTATGACCACAGTTTTTTTAAAACTGCTTGACATCTGTGTGGCATGGAGTCAACCAACTTGTGGCACCTCTCAGCTGTTATTCCACTCCATGATTCTTTAACAACATTCCACAATTCATTCCCATTTCTTGGTTTTGCTTCAGAAACAGCATTTTTGATATCACCCCACAAGTTCTCAATTGGATTAAGGTCTGGAGATTGGGCTGGCCACTCCATAACATTAATTTTGTTGGTTTGGAACCAAGACTTTGCCCGTTTACTAGTGTGTTTTGGGTCATTGTCTTGTTGAAACAACCATTTCAAGGGCATGTCCTCTTCAGCATAGGGCAACATGACCTCTTCAAGTATTTTAACATATGCAAACTGATCCATGATCCCTGGTATGCGATAAATAGGCCCAACACCATAGTAGGAGAAACATGCCCATATCATGATGCTTGCACCTCCATGCTTCACTGTCTTCACTGTGTACTGTGGCTTGAATTCAGAGTTTGGGGGTCGTCTCACAAACTGCCTGTGGCCCTTGGACCCAAAAAGAACAATTTTACTCTCATCAGTCCACAAAATGTTCCTCCATTTCTCTTTAGGCCAGTTGATGTGTTCTTTGGCAAATTGTAACCTCTTCTGCACATGCCTTTTTTTTAACAGAGGGACTTTGCGGGGGATTCTTGAAAATAGATTAGCTTCACACAGACGTCTTCTAACTGTCACAGTACTTACAGGTAACTCCAGACTGTCTTTGATCATCCTGGAGGTGATCATTGGCTGAGCCTTTGCCATTCTGGTTATTCTTCTATCCATTTTGATGGTTGTCTTCCGTTTTCTTCCACGTCTCTCTGGTTTTGCTCTCCATTTTAAAGCATTGGAGATCATTTTAGCTGAACAGCCTATCATTTTTTGCACCTCTTTATAGGTTTTCCCCTCTCTAATCAACTTTTTAATCAAAGTATGCTTTTCTTCTGAACAATGTCTTGAACGACCCATTTTCCTCAGCTTTCAAATGCATGTTCAACAAGTGTTGGCTTCATCCTTAAATAGGGGCCACCTGATTCACACCTGTTTCTTCACAAAATTGATGACCTCAGTGATTGAATGCCACACTGCTATTTTTTGAACACACCCCTTTCAACTAATTCAACTAATTGCCCAATTGCACAGCCTTAAGAGCGTGCATATCATGAATGCTGGGTCTCATTTGTTTTCTGAGAATCTACTGAACCTACTGGTAACTTGTTTGCCACGTAGCAATAAAAAATATACTAAAAACCTTGATTATTCTGGTAAGTCACATTGTACTGCTATTATTTTGAACAATACTGTATATATATATATATATATATATATATATATAAAAAAAAAATATATATATATATATATATATATATATATATATGTAAATTATATTACCATGTTGCGGTGCTCATCTTGTTACAAAGCTGATTGTCTCATACATTAAAATCAGAGCTGGACTGGGAACAGTTTTCAGACCTCACACATCTCTCAATCTGTTCTGTGGCCAACCCATCAAATGAAGCCAAATCACAAAGAATAATAGCCATCATAACTTGCTTTTATTAAAGCTCTTTCTCTTAAATCCAGATGTGTTCTTGCCTGTACTGTGCTGCTGTCATCACTATCCCTCAGGGGAGCAAAGCCAAATATAATTAAATAATATTTAATTTTGTAGAAAACTACCTTGAATATTTTAGGGGAGGAAATAAAAAGCTTCAGAGTTAGATCGATCAGGAAATGGCACCCAGTTCTTCATAGAGGGCTTTTCCTCTGGATATATGAGCCGGCATATACTGGAGATCACTGGAGAGAAGACAAGGCGACTTTACAGATTTAACACTGAATTTATAATTTGTTTAATAATGTATATGTTTAGTATATGCAAATGACAATCTGAACTTTGCCTTGATATAAAAGGCACTTTATGAAATATTAAAAGGAGATTTACTGTTCACACCCTGGCATAGCTAGCCAGTTTAGTAGCTATATATGGCTCATGTTTTCCCCGTCATGACAATAGCAATGTATGGAAATATACATGACACTGTTGATGTGTTTGGTCACACGTGATAGTCATGTGGCATCGGCGCTGGCTCAAGTCAGATTGCGATCGGTTTGTGCGGCGCTGCATAAAGTCGATCACACATGTTTTTATTAGGGCCGGGACTTTAACGCGTTAATTGAGATTAATTAGTTACACAAAAAATAACACATTAATTAAGATTAATTAGTTACAGGAAAAAAAATCCCGCATTTTTAATAACGTATTTTTGCACCGCGGAACGTTTCTCACTGGATGAGTTTCGGCGGACCGATTATACTGAAGCACCAACTAGCGTTCGCTTATCAACGCAGCACATCCGAGTCCCAAGTATCACCTCAACGCAAAACATATAGCAGCTAGCGTGGACTTTACACTTTATGTTGAACTATGTATTATTTTGTTGGTGCAACAGTTTATGTTGAACTCTTTATTGTTTTGGCCAAGGTTATTGAGAGTTGGACTTAGTATGTTATGGCCTCTGAAGCAACAGAGAGATGTTTTCTAATAATCAGTGTTTCCAATGTTCTGAATGTAATTGACAGTATTGTGTTTTACTTAAAAAACTCTTTACAGAAGGTTCCAGCACCTATAAGCTTCCTGAATTTCTGAAATGTACTATTTCTAAATTGTTTCTAAATATGCTATTGCTACACTTCATGGCAAAAATTGCACTGGTCTGCTAGACTTGGTTGAACAAAAATAAACAATATTTTGTTGCTTAAGCTTATGTATTCAGTCATTATTCAATGGTATACTATAAATCCATGTGAAAAAAAATTACTTCTCACTGTTCTCAGGTCAAATATTTATATGCGATTAATTTCGATTAATTAATTACAAAGCCTCTAATTAATTAGAATAATTATTTGAATCGAGTCCCGGCCCTAGTTTTTATTTAGCAGTATTTCTGTTTCCTGTGTCCCTCTTCAGGGGCTGCATCAGGTCACACTAATAATATAACAAGATAACCTTGTTTAAGATAAAATATTGGTTTCGTCTATTCTGCTAGGTACTTATACTATATTGACTGGGTTTAATAGAATTGCATTACTAAAAAGAGACTAAAATACAATTCTCATTGACTAAAACTAGACGAAAGTAGTCATGGACAATAGTTGACCGAAACTTGACTAGACTAAAAATAGTATGAATGTGAGTAAAACTAATAAAAACTAAAAAGACAGCTTCACATAAAGATTAGATTAAAACTAAAACAGAACAACAGTAATGGGAGGAGAGGATTTGAATCAATCCCTGATTTATTTGCTGTGATCAGTTTACTGTTACTCGCACCATTATCTTACACCCCAAAAACGATGTCTGAGCCCATTCTGCATCTGTGTTTGTAGTCGATCATCACAACCTGATTAGCATTGACATTAATGGAAATGACTTGCATCTGTGTTCTTTAATTTGTTCCTGATCAGTAGGACAGCAGTTATTTTGTTTAGTAAATCTGACCCTTGTGTGTCATGGATCGTAAGCTGTAGTTTCTGAGATTTAGCAAGAACCCCTTTGAGACTGAAGCTGATTTCCACCAAAGCTGTCAGTGTAATAGAGAACCATTAACATCTGACATGAACCCATCCATCTGACAGATTCTCTAAAATCAATACCAAATTATTACTTGTTTCAGCCAAAAATGCTGAAGGAAGCTTTGATTAAACCTTATCTGTGGTTAGAAAGACAGAAAAACAGATCAAAATAAAATTCTCCAATCACCAGATGCAAGTGAAAGGAACCAGAGCATTAAAGATGAGTAAAGTTGATGTGAGAAATGCAAATTCAAGACATACAAACTGTCTCCAAAGAAAATACATCCATCGCACATCTTCAGAGAAACATTAGCTCTTTTCTCCAGAATTCCTTGTGGTAACGTATACAAATGTGTTTTAATGTTTCGTTATAGGTGCTGTTATATGATTAAATCCCTCAAGTGATTTACATTTTCTTTTAAGCGTTCATTAGACTTCCTTTGGCAAATGCAATGGTTACAGTAGATAATACTATTCCTCAGAACCAGAATCAGAGCTCATCCCTGTGCTGTTTCACAAAGATTCAAAGCACAGGCGTTTATCCAGAAATTCATCTTTAAACTGGTGTCATGCTAGCACAACAAAACTCTACTACATAACGTTTAACAAAGCAGCTTCACAAACACACACACACACACACACACATGTTAATCATGCATATTAAACACAGGAAACACTTCTGCTTGTTTGGTGGCACAGTAAAGCGTACATGCCCAACTCTGAAATCTGTGGCTGGTGAGAAACTGACAGTCGAGATTGCCTCTGTGTTTTTACCGCCCACATAAATGCCCGTTTGGTGCTGATAACATAATTGCTGAACGCACACAGCACCCACACAAACACACACACAATGCAGCAGGAGAAAACAGTTATGTGATGGTGTGGAGAGCCAGGGTTCTTCCCTGAAATAACACAACGGTTCACAGAGACATTTAATCAAAAGCCACTCCATTACTTCTCTGTAAACGGTTCAAGCAGAGCACGAGTGATGGAAACACTGTTTACTCCACAGTCCCTTCATGAGTCTGACGCCAACAACAGGAGAGGCTTGACCTCCAAAACATACTTCCACCCAGCTCTGCAGCGCACGCTCCCGCTCTGAAACAGTGCTGTGAGAGGAGGGTCATACCTGAGTTCCTCTTGGAGATGTATTTGAGATTGATGGAGGCCGCTGAATTGATGAGGAGGAGCATGAATCCAGCCAGCTTCATCTTCCAGGTGTGTGCAGCTACAAGAAACCAGAAAACACAACAATAAGTCCTGGTTTCTTTCTTTCTTTCTTAATTTTTTTTACTTGAACGTGCAGCATAAAGTTATTTCATTGTGTAAAACAAAAACACAAACACCCCTCTCCAGTACAAGAGAAGGGACAAACAGGAAGCTTTGGACTGAAGACATCGGGCAGTCCAATGTGTTTTAAATTACAAATAAAAGCAGACACGTGTTTCTCTTCTAAATATTCCAAATAATCAAGTCTGCATTAAATAACTATATTACAGCACTGAATGTATGCGGAAACAGGTTTGTTATAATCATAAACTACTGATTTTAAAACGTTACTGTCAGTTAATATAGCCTCTCTTCTGATTTGAACAAATACACTCAGTCTCACTGGATATCGGCAACAGATTTTAAGTTAAATATCATACTGTTCAAATCATGATGCAAAACTGTGTATGAATATTCAGTCTGTCACCCAGAGAATCAATACTCATCTGCTCACCTGTTTCTCTTCTAACTGTGTGTCTGTGTGCTCTCAGCTTCTAGTCTCCGTTCGATCGCTCTAGTAATTGTGGTTTATTCATCCTGATCTCATGCTGGTTTCCTGCCTAGATCAGAGGAGGGAAGCTCTCTAAACGCTTGCTTCTCTCTGACCACCAGCTGTGAGCATCTTCTGATGATCCTGTCCTGCTGCTGGACCGATGTCTGCTCATGAACCCTGTCTGTCCTTGACTTCACTCTCATCTCATCCTCACACACCTTCACTGATTTCTTAGCTTCAACCCCTGCCTGCCTGACCTCCCGCCTGTCCTGTCTGTCCAGCCCACTCTACATCTGAGCTTGACATTCATTAAAGCACCTCATTCACAGATCCTGACACATACCTACTGTATGCACACACGTTACTGCAGCGTACAGCTGAAATGATCACTATAGAGGCAGTAAAACACTAACAAACACAAGCATACTAGTTAGACTACAGTCCCTCAGAAAAAGCTCAATAATCAGCAAAATAGGAGCAAAACATCACCAAGAAAAAAACTAAACAAACCAAATCAGAAATTGTTAACCTGACCGGACATCAAAAGCAGAAGAGTGATCTCTGTCTGCTGTAGGGGCTCTTCAGCCGTGCGAGTGAAGGACAGTGGCTCAGACCCTGGTCATGAGCTCAAAACACTTTATCATAGAGCATCATTTGTAAACTGATACAGTCTGATGTTTGTACACATAACCAGCTCCATATGTGTGTTTCTCTGGTGTAGTAGACGTGCTGGGCAGCGCACCCGGTACAGCACTGCACTAGTGATGTGAAGCGCTGGAGGACGAGATGTGTTATTAATGTGTACTGCTTCTGCACCACATTCACACATGTACCACAGATATACTGCAGACTGATCATGTGTGGAATGGCCATTGAATGAGAGAAGCAACATTAAACCCAGGCTAACGCTGGAATGACATGGTTCACCATGAGAAGCACAGCAGAGGGTTTATTATGGGTCCTGAGAAACTACATCCATCGGGCAGGGCCAGCCTTTAATGGGCTTTAAGGGTATAAGGGACACAAAATGTCTTGCTAAAGCTGGAGAATATTGATCTAGTGACATTTATGCACCAATTATATGCTGTTCTGTGGTCATTATAATTCTGAGGATTCTACAGAGACTTGGTTAAATGTCTTTGGCGGCTGTAGCTTTATATGATTTGGTCGTATGGTGAACATCGGTATATTTTTCTGTCAGTTACTTTTTACATGATTTTTAAATGTAACTAATTTGTCATTATAATAATCTCTAACTTGTTGAATATAATTCAAACACGATTACCCAGTATCCAAGATATTTATGACAGACCAGAGCACTCTGGCATCCCATTTTGAACATTTTGTTGATGTACGACTGAGGAACAAACTCTCTAATTCGACTCTTCCAGATGTGCATGTGTTATCGTGGAAAGAGAAAGCAGGCTTTATAAAGAACAACCTCTGTGCATCAAGCATTCTGTCAGGAGCTGAGCACGCTGACAGTCTAATTTAGTCTTCTACAGTCTTCCACAGTATCTCTGCAGAGATGTTTTCAAACAGACCGTCCCCTGACGCTGCTAAACATCTCTACAGATTTTCCCCTGAAGAGCCGCCACACACACAGCTATTCTCAAATAAACAGTCAGGTCTGAGGCATTCACGGGGCTGCCATCTGCTCGGGCAGCATTAACTCTGGAGGAATTCCCCAGTGAACGCAGGCTAAAGTGAATTATGTGCCGAGGTGTAACGCAGGACTGACTCCATCTGATGTGGGCCTCGTGGGAACCCTTTTGTGTTCACTTCTACACCGGGGATCCAGCTAACCTGATCAATGCTGCCCTGCTCAACAGACTTCTACAGCTTGCAGAAAAAATGCATTGAGGCCTTTTTCTTCACATTATTCAATATTGTTCAACTGCAAACGTAAACTTCATTTTTGTAAAATAAAATGTGAGTGTAATCTGTGCTTTTGTGTTGCAAGGGAGTCGCTAAGTTGTCCACTATATGGTGATCTGGGGGGTTTGGTTGGCTGTAGAGCATGTTTTCAGTTTTCATCATCCACCATGAAGAGAAGTTTGATATGTTATGCCGAGTTCACACTGCATGATTTTAGCACACTCTGCTGCTCTGTGTTTCACGTAAACCTGGCTGAATGACGACATACCGGACAGCGCGCTCCATCTGCCGAGCTTTCAGCTGTTCAGAGCGGATCGCGGTGGTAATGTAGCAGTGTTATAGAAGATGTGCTGTCCCAATCTAGAAGTGCTCTTCATTAACTGTAAGCCATTTTATTCACTGCGGAAGTTTAACTCTTTCATTCTGGTGAGTGTTAATATTCCTCCACAAGCACACGTGAGCTCAGCTTTACAGAAACTGGCTGATCAGATCACAAAGACAGAGCAACAACACTGGGACTCTGTTTTAATCATTCTTAGGGACTTTAATAAAACAAATCTCTCCCATGAACTGACAAAATACAGACAGCACATCACGTGTCCCACCAGAGACAGTAATATATTGGATCACTGTTACACTACAATAAAGAATGGATATTACTCTATTCCACGGGCATCTTTGGGGCTCTCTGATCACTGTTTGGTTCAGAATCAGAATCAGAAAGAGCTTTATTGCCAAGCATGCTTGTGCATACAGGAAATTTTCATTTTAATGACATAAGCTTCCAGTACACAGAGACAACAACACACAGACAAAAAAAAAGTACATATAAAGACAAATATTAAAAAATAATTTGAAAAAAATATATACATTGGGGGAGGAAGGGATACAATGTCTTGTATAAATAGGTTAAAAACACACTGGAAAAGAGATCAGAGTTCCAGCGACTCGGCATCAGTGTGGAAAGGTCTGAAGGAGATTACCAACTTAATTTGGATAATAAACTGGATTACATCTGACCACTATGCTCAACTCAGAGGAGACTGTAGAGTTTGTGTGTTCATGGAAACATGGTTCAGCAACAGTGTTCCTGACCGCATTATTCAGTTCGATCAGCTGACGTGCTATCCAGCGGACAGAGCTCTCATCGAGGGAGGGAAATCTCTGAATGGTTAAACTCCCCAGTACTTGAGTGAGCTTGAATCACATTATTCTTCTTCACATCCACTGCAACCTCAAAATTATGAACAGTTGATAATACCTAGAATATCAAAATTGACCGCGGGCAGTAGATCATTTTTCTATTTATCGCCCAAACTCTGTAGCAGTCTCCCTAACATTATTCATGAGGCAGAAACACTCTGACAGTTTTAAATCTAGACTAAAGACTCATGTTTCATCATCATAAGCGATTATTGGTCAGTTTTTTTCAGCTTTATCCCAATGTTACTGTGGTTAGCTGGATGGTGGACCAGATGGTGGACCTGCATCCAGGAATAACCACAACACAGATCCTAAGACCTCAGTGACTGCACAAACCCTGAGGACAGATCTTCAGTGAAGACCTTGTCGTCTAGATGAGCCCTCAGCACAGATTCCTACAGTGCCAGGACCAGCTGGGACCATAATCAGCTGATTTATCTGTTAGCAAACTTCTGTAAAACATATATGGGAAAGTCCAAACACGTAGGCCTACTCTGTTTTTCACTGTGGTGACATCGGCTATTGAAGGCAACCCATACACTCATACTTACAAGAAAACCAGCAAATGTCAATCACTGGAGTAGTAGCCAGGGATGATTAAATACTAACTGCTGTAATTATCTGAGCCATGCCTCTGGAGCCATCAAGTGATAAACACATATGACCCTAATTACTCATAAATTATGGTGCTGATTTTACATAAAATATTGCTGATTATAGGTCTGGGGCCGAATTCACGGAAAGAAGTTAAGAAATTACTTGAGATAAATTCTAAATGGTTCACCAGAATGTTCCTAAATTCAAGGCTTAAAAACATCATAAGAGGTCCTCAAATATGTCTTATTGTCCTCAGGAACAAAATTATAGGCTTTGGTGTTACCTGACTGTATGGCGTTTCTTACAAAACTCTTGTCCACACTAATACATTTCTGACATTTCAGTTTGGACAAAACTTTTGGAAAACACTTGAAAACACTAGCGTGTGATGTAGCTAATTAGTTATATTGTAATGATTTATATTTGTAACAACCCAGTAAATTAATTAACCTTATAGCCCTCTTCAGTCATTTTTTACCAAAAATTTGTATATTTCGAAATTTAACAAATTTTGCTTCTTCGGAATTAGATGACACTTGGTGACTTTTGTCACATTAGCAATATGAAAGCACAAACAAATAATGGACATGATTCGGATATGTTAAAGGGTAAAAAAAAATGATCGACATGGGAATCAGTGAATCTTTTTGGTGATACAAACTACAAATCAGCCACTGGTCAGAAAAAATAGTGTGCAGCAATCAAGGGGTCTAGAATATCAGGAGTGCAAATTAGACACCCACACACACATACAAACATACATACACAGAAATAAACAGGTAAGACTGCAACAGAGCACATTTTGAAAATATGTGAAAAAAACATTTATTGAATTACATTGAATAAAATATAAAGGAATTCCAAAATGTTTGTATAAAGTGTTTTGAATTATCACTATCCATTCCTCATTTTGTTAGATTTTTTAATTATTAAATATTGAGTAACAAAAATGATTCCTATGTGTTTTCTTTCTAACAAGATTTTAATGTTTGACTCTAATAATAATGTTAAACTGATACGTTTCTAACCAAAAATATCTAAACCTTGACAAAAAGTAGTCTTTTAGAATGTCTAGATATATGTCTAAATGCAAAACCTAAAAAAAATGAATAAATCGTGTCTAAAAAACAATGGGAATACAAAAGCCTCTCTATATATCTACACTGAACAAAAAAGCACTTCTCCTCTGCCGAGATGCTGATTCGACAGCATGATTACAACCACATTACAACCTACTGTATATATATATATATATATATATATATATATATATATATATATATATATATATATATATGTATGTATGTAGTAATGGAGAAAATAGCTCATTAAAATTGTATAAATATTGCATAGTATCATCAAATTCCCTCAAAATAATGAATAATAAGCAAACAAATATTATTGAACAAAAAATATATTACATTGATTTTCCTAATTAAATTTCAATGCTTCAGTCACTTTTGACCGTGAAGGAGAACAAGTGTGACTCCTAAACATAGAGGGCCAGAGGGTTAAACATCTTAGCTTTTATGGTTAAAGACAAGTTGAAGCTTATCCTAGATTATAAAAAATATTGTTGTCTTAAGATCAGCCTTTCAAAAAATGTTTTACTATTTTGGATGATTTTGAAATATCAAATATTCTTAACTTTATTCTTAAGTTTGAAATGAAGAAGTAAGCCACTGTAGAGACCTGAAGACCTCTGTTAAACCCTACAGTTAAGGCATTCATCTTTGTTGCCAAATTTGGTGATCTCAGTGTTGTCTTTGATTAAATGGAAGAAGTTTTTGCATATCCAAGAGTTAATTTCATCAATACACCGGCACAGGTAGTTGGTGGGGTAGTCATTCAGGCTACATATCTGAATAAAAGACAGGAACTTTTGGAAATGTGAAGGCATCAAACACACTACTGTGAAAATATATAGTTTATTCATGTTTTTTAAATCTACAGGTAGTAAATAATGTATATGAACAATACAGTACTAATTTACAGCGTTTATTACAGAATATAAAATATTCTACCTTATGTGATAAAAAGGAGGGGGAAAGTATGTAAACAGATTATTTTGGCTATTTTCCAGCAGTGTAACTGATTTTTTAGCCAATTTACAGCAAGAAATAAGAGAAAAATTAAGGTTTCCTTCATATTTATAGGAAACTTAAATGTTCTCTTATTTCTTTCTTGTATAGAAATATATATATATTACATGTTTGCCCCCCCGTCAATTGTGAAATGATGTCCCTGCAGTAGATCTGCATTTTTTTCTGCATAGCTTTTATAATCAATTTGGTTTTTTTGCATATACAGGATGAACAAAAGTGGTGCAACAATAGAACCTTGAGGTACTCCGCATGTCATTGACGTCCACTTAGACCTGGGGTGGGGAACATTGATCCTGGAGGGCCTGTGTCCTTGCAGAGTTTAGCTCCAACCCTGAAAAAAAAAACCTACCTGTATCCTGAAGACCTTGATTAGCTTGTTCAGGTGTGTTTGATTAGGGTTGGAGCTAAACTCTGCAGGGACACAGGCCCTCCAGGATCAAGGTTCCCCACCCCTGACTTACACTAATGGTTACCTTTACTCACACAATAACCTCTCCCAACTAAGTACAGTATGACCTGAACCATCTGAGAACCATTCCAGAAAGCCTGACCCTGTTTGGCAGTCTTTCTAAAAGTATGTTGTGACTGACAGTGTCTAACGCAGCACTGAGATCGAGTAGTACAAGCAATGATAATTTGCCAGAATCAGTATTTAAGCGAATATCATTTATTATCTCTACAACTGCCTCTGTGCTGTGATGCAGTCCCTCAACGGCAGTTGAAATGGATTGACTTAAAGGGAATGACTTCCAACAGATCAATGAAAGGTGTTTATTACATTTGAAATATGGATATTTTTCTTGCAAGACATTTTATTATGGATATGTGCACTTTATTGGACCTCTTGTGGACTGTTCAACAGAAACACCCACCAACTGCAATCATAACACTTGGAGGAGCCAGGACAATTTTTTATATAACTCCGATTGTGTTCATTTGAAAGGAGTCATATTTTCATTTTTGGGGAAACTAACCTTTTAATGGTTGGGTAGTGTGTGATGCCACGTATTTTACTTTTTAATATATATATATATATATATATATATATATATATATATATATATATATATATATATATATATATATATATATATATATATATATATATTAAATGTGAGCCAAGAGCTTTCTATTTTATCATTAAATTACTCTATTTGAATGTATTTCAGTAAAAGTTGCTAAGGTGCAGGAACCCAGAGCGAGGAATGAGGAGACCAGGAGTACAAAATTAAGGAATTTGCTCATATCATGGGGAATCATACATGGCACAAGGAGTAGACTTCAACAATACCAGACACTGGATGAAAGACAGGGAACACTATTCTTACAAAGAACAGGAGAATGGGATGACAAGACACACCTTGGATCAAATCAACATAATCAGGACAGGAACAGGAAACTATACAAATATGGTCATGGGAAAGACATGGGGAGCAAAATGCAACCAAAACTCGGAACAAAGTCTGACAACAAGTCAAGTCAACTTTATTTATTTAGCACTTTATTGTGTCAAAACAGCTTTACAGTGTTAAACAGGAAAATAGTTTGTCAATAATGCCTACAAAATTCAATTAAAAGAGGACAATAGTAAAGTCAATACTTCAGTTGAAGTCAGTTCATTGTTGATTTAGTGAAGTCATCATCCAGCTCAGTTCACTTCTATTCCAATAGTTTATGTGCAGTAAAGTCGACAATAATGCCAAAATTGATGCAACAGCAACAAGGAAGCCAAACTCCATCGGTGAGAATGGAGAACACAGAGTGCCGTGGTCTCACCGGTCCTGATGAACACTTCAGAATGTGCACGCTACAGTGAGATTTCTCAACTCAGGTGACAGAAGTTCACTGGAGAAGCATGCTGGCACTATTAAGCCAGCTCTAATCACATCACAGGAGGAGAGCTGGCCGGAGTCGACTGGTCTCTCAGTATAACCACGTCAAGATGCTCTGCTTCTGTGTTTGTAAGAACAAACCAGCATCAGCACTTGACAACATATCCATGTCTAAAACGACACACTAAAGCCACCATCAAACACAAAGTAAAACAAGAATTGCATAATTTTTTAAGACGTTAAATAAAAGTTGTGGCAAAAGCGATGCCACTAGCATCTACAAGAACATACTGTGAACTCCTCAAGAAGGTGTCAGTGATTACAACATACAAAATACCTTAACCATTATACCTCTGCCTACATAATTGCTATAGAGTTTACAAATCCATCCTTGTTCCATGCTATACAGTTATATAAACTAACTGTACATAAACCTAAGGCCTTCTGCTTAAATGTCTAATAGTTTTATTTGAATGTGATAATTTAGGTAAAAATTAAAAAAAGGGACTTTTACAGTGTTACAAATTATTTATATTTCAAATAAATGTTGTTTATATATGTGTGTGTGTGTGTGTGTACAGGTACTTCTGAAATAAGAATGTTGTGGAAAAGTTAATTTATTTCAGTAATTCAGCTCAAATTGTGAAACTCATGTATTAAATACATTCAATGCACACAGACTGAAGAAGTTTAAGTCTTTGGCTCTTTTAATTCTGATGATTTTGCCTCACATTTAACAAAAACCCACCAATTCACTCTCAACAAATTAGAATATGGTGACATGCCAATCAGCTAATCAACTCAAAACACCTGCAAAGGTTTCCTGAGCCTTCAAAACAGTCTCTCAGTTTGGTTCACTAGTCTACACAATCACGGGGAAGACTGCTGATCTGACAGTCGTACATAAGACAATCATTGACACCCTTCACAAGGAGAGTAAGACACAAACATTCATTACCAAAGAAGCTGGCTGTTCACAGAGTGCTGTATCCAAGCATGTTAACAGAAAGTTGACTGGAAGGAAAAAGTGTAGAAGAAAAAGATGCATAACCAACCGAGAGAACCACAGCCTTATGAGGATTGTCAAGCAAACTGTATTCAATAATTTGAGTGAACTTCACAAGGAATGGACTGAGGCTGGGGTCAAGAGGTCAAGAGCACCACACACAGACGAGTCAAGAGTGTTCAAGTGTTCAATTTACTGAACCACAGACAACATCAGAGGCATCTTACCTGGGCTAAGGAGAAGAAGAACTGGACTGTTGCTCAGTCATCCAAAGTCCTCTTTTCAGATGAGAACAAGTTTTGTATTTTATTTGGAAACCAAGGTCCTGGAGTCTGGAGGAAGGTTGGAGAAGCTCATAGCCCAAGTTGCTTGAAGTCCAGTGTTAAGTTTCCACAGTCTGTGATGATTTGGGGTGCAATGTCATCTGCCGGTGTTGGTCCATTGTGTTTTTTGAAATCCAAAGTCACTGCACCCGTTTACCAAGAAATCTTGGAGCACTTCATGCTTCCTTCTGCTGACCAGCTTTCTGAAGATGCGTATCTCATTTTCCAGCAGGATTTGGCACCTGCCCACACTGCCAAAAGCACCAAAAGTTGGTTAAATGACCATGGTGTTGGTCACCAGACCTGAACGCCAGAGAGAATCTATGGGCTATTGTCAAGAGGAAGATGAGAAACAAGAGACCAAACAATGCAGATGAGCTGAAGACCACTGTCACAGAGACCTGTGCTTCCATTAAATTTAATACACAAGTTTCACAATTTGAGTTGAATTGCTGAAATAAATTAACTTTTCCACAACATTCTAATTTAATGAGATGCACCTGTGTGTATACACACACACACACACGCACACACACACACACACACACACACACACACACACACACACACACACACACATATATATATATATATAGTTGAACTTTGAATCCAGATTTTTGACCCTGCCTAACTTCCAGAGTACAAAATCTGAGGAGCATCCAGGTGTTCTCATTTACTAAAGGCTTGTCTAAGAGGGAATCCGCAGACGCACCTCATGACAGAAGCAATGAGCTGTGTATAATGATTGACAGAGCGAGATTAAAAGACGTGTACACACTCCTTTGCTGATTCTCATCTCATTGTTTGCTGGTAGTTTATGGGGAGGTGAGAACTGTGTGTTGGACCGCAGACTCCTCCGTCTGACAGCTTCTTTAATCCTGCCAGGTAACATGCTTATGTCAAAGAAAGGAATAGTTCCCGCATTCATCACTTATTCACCTGTCTCTTTATTCTTCTTTAGAATATTAAAGATCACTTAATGAATATCTAGTTTGGTAAATTCAAGTTTTCTATTTCTGTGTCGGCCTGATGATATTGCACTCCAACTGAATTTGGGTTCAAACAAGCCGACAGACCTTGTACCTGCACAGTAAATTGTGGCAGCAGTCATCACTGCCATGTGCATCATCCAGGGATTCACACTCCAGTCCAGTAGGTGGCAGAAATGCATTTTTGTTGTTGTTTGTGGTGGTGGTTTTCCAACCATTAAAATGTCAGAATAAGGTGGTGGCACAAAAGAGCAACTGGGTTCAACAAATTTACTGTGTGCCGTCCTGTTTTACTACTACTATGAGTTCATAGCCCTAATGTTCATGACAGTGTTGTGAAAACAATGCTGTCTATGGAGAAAAGCCTATAACTGACTCCCCATATGGAGCTACAGTAGCATGTGTCTCATGAATACATCATGTTTATCTATAAAACATACGCACATATGGATCAGGCTGGGATATTCTCTCCAAAGAGGCAATATAAGACAGCAGCAGGACAGTTTTCAGAGGGAATCTCTTTGTCTCCTTGTCTTGTTTTCTATGAGCACCTACTGAGGGGTGAAAGCCAAAGCTTCACGTAAGAGGAGGATGATAACTGTGTGAATGCTGTAATGCACATCTCTTATGTTCATAACCGTCTGTAAACTGAGCTGAATGGATCAGAGAGGCTCAAAGCAAACTATGCAATTATCAGAATCAACTAATAAGCCGTCAATCACTCATTAAGGGAAGAACATCTCTATTAACACAGAAGGAGACACGTGTGTATGATGAAGACACAGGGTAATGATCCAAAAATAAACCCCTAATAATACTAGTTGATTAAGAGTTAATAATAATAAAAGCTCAAAACAATTATTAACTCTATTAAGTTAACTGAACATTTTTTTTTGCAAGTTGAAAATATTTCAATCTGTATTAATTTTAGTGGTCTATTTTAGTATAAACATAAAAATATTAGAGTCCAGGCCATTATGTTTATTTATAGTAGCTTGATTTAATATGATGTGCATTTCTAATTTTCAAGAATATTCAGCCGTTATTCTGCAGCATGAGTTTATTTGTGACGCGTGCTGTGCCGTCTGACCTTCTTTATCTGTTCACATCGCCTCACATTCATAAAAGAGACTTCCTCTCAATATTAAATGCTTCTCGCTGGCTTCTTCTGACACCTCACAGGCCATTTACATGCTAAGTAGCTTTGTGTCCTTCAGTCTGTTTGATTATGGCCATGCACCGGTCAGACGAGCATCCATCAAGACTGGAAATGCACTTGTGAAATTTAATTATAAATGTCCGCTTGCAAAATGATTTTAAATAAATGTATTCAACTGAGGTTTGCAGCTCTTATGTTGAGTGTAGAGCGGGGCTCGTGTGGAGATACACCAGCTCATGGAGATTGATCTTTACACAGACAGCTCTCTCAGAGATACACAGTCAATATAAGGCTCTTAGATAAACAGTGTCTTCTTAATGACAGCTTCATTTGAAATAAGGTGTGAGTTATCACCACTTTACACAATAATAAAACTCATCTTATGGAAACCCATCTGCACTTGGTGTTCGTCCTGTCTGCAAGACACAAAGAGCTCCACAGAAGAGAGCAGATTGGGAGGAGCTGACGGTGACACTGTCATCTGTTCTCATTTAGCCAGAGTTTCACAGCACTGTTGTGTGCAGATACACTCCTGCAAACACTCACGCTTTCACCCGTCTCAGGATTCACCTCCACACTCTTTGGCAATGCTTTACAAAGCCTCTGTAGAGGACTGGTTCACCCAGAAAAGCACATTTTGTCATCCCTCACTAAACCTCATGTCGTTCCTTCCTCTGATACTGTTTTCTGTCTTACATTGTGTGGGGAACAGGCTGAAAAGCAATGGCTTTTTTTTACTTTTATTTTGAAGAAAATCTAAAAAAGTAAATGATGTGGGGATAAACTGTTACGCTTTAAAGCTGTGCTATATTGAGAGAGAGATACGAGCCAGCCATGAAACACTGAAATCAGGAGCCACTACTACAAACTACTAATGCAAGCTATAGAGTACAGTACAGTACAGTGTGTGTGTGTGTGTGTGTGTGTGTGTGTGTGTGTGTGTGTGTCGTCAGGGATGGGCATAAATACATGGAAATGTATTTAAAATACAAATACAAAATACTGTGTGGAAAGATGTATTTAAATACAAATACAGTATTTTGTATTTTGAAAATACCCAAAATGCATGTGATATTGAAGATTCAGTGCAGGTATCTCTATCAGGCTGACATATATCTGGGCCTAGTCTGAATGCCAAAAAGCATTTGGATGTGTGCAACTGCTTAGAAACTATCGTTTTAATTTTATATACCTCTTTCCTTCCCCTGCAGTGTAAGAAATAAAAAACAACAAAAACTAACGTTTATTATGTTTTATCACCATCATTAAAAGCCTGTGTGACAGACTGGCGTTCCAATGTGTCCCAGTTCTGTTTGTTTCACAGTCTTAAACTATCTCCCCTCCAATATTGCTGACCTAAGCCGCCCAGTTGAACTAGTTGATGGAAATTCGATGGGTGATATGACCAAAATCTTAATTTTACTTTACAGTAACAATATATTGCATGGTTTCACATTTATTAATATCAGTTTTGATACCACAGCAAAAACTGGATTTCAAACTCTTTTGATGCTTTTTGTTTTACGCAAGTAGTATAGTAACTCTTATATTTTTGTTTAATGTAAAGTTTATTTGTTTCTATATACATAATTAGAAAATATAAAGTTTATCTAAAATATTTTTTTAAATTAGAAATCATTTGGCACAATTTTTTTGGTGAACAATCAAACTAAAAGTGTGGTATATCTTTCATCATTGTCCTCACAGATGCACACCATCACTACACTAAACTGATGTAGACAGACAATGATTAACCTAATTATTTCATCTCTACATAAACACACATTTGCACAGATGGGTAAACACAATCACAATCTGGAAATGTGTCCAGTTACATTCTCATAAAGCTCCATGTTTGTAAAATTTTAAATGATTACATTTACGAAATGAGCCTGCATAGCAGAAATAATGAATAAAGTAATGGTCGGTGTTTAATACAATCGTTAATTGAAATAAAATACTTAATGAATTAAAAAACATATATAACACAGTATTGTTCAATTTAGTGTTATACATATGTTATCATATTAATATGTTTTGTTCTAATGTCACAAGTCACAATTATAAGTTTACTGGTTTTAACTTGATTATTTGGTTAGGGTTTAAGAAGTGTACTAAAAACCTTTTTCACATGTGTCGTCAAAATGACCCACAACCTAAGCAGTTTACATGTGAAGAAATCCATCTATTCACAAACTTCTCACGAGACGAGTGTTTGACATAGACAGTATAAGAGATGTTTGACCAATTATTCGGCAAACTCCTTCCTCTCATCGCTGCTTCTGTCGTTTCACAGAATTATACAGCGGAGAGCACGTCAAGCATAAAGCCTTGCAGGAGCGCACGCAGTCAGCAGATTCATGGTG
Organism: Carassius auratus; assembly: GCF_003368295.1. Taxonomy (NCBI): domain Eukaryota; kingdom Metazoa; phylum Chordata; class Actinopteri; order Cypriniformes; family Cyprinidae; genus Carassius; species Carassius auratus. The sequence goes on from NC_039256.1 coordinate 8,136,571, forward strand.
TAGAGACGTGTGAATTGTGAAAGTATAAACAAGGCTTCAACTGCACAACGCTAAAGAGAAAGCGGAAAGTCCTATGTAAAAGATTTAGAAAAAGTTCCATCGATTCACAATTTATACCATCGCTACGAATCTACTATATTGTCATTTATCACCCATCCCTCACATGCAGTAACGCTAATGATTCAAACACATTTTATGAGCTACTTTAATCAACAAGTATCACATCCTCCCTTTATTCCAGGAAAGTTGCTGATCCAAGGCTGGGTGTACAGCTGCGGCTCACGTGGATGAAGGTTAGGGGGGAGAGGGGCGTGTAACAGCACCCTGATAAAGAGGATGACTCGCTCAAAGTATTTTGAGTATTTTGAAAATACAAAAATACTCGTCTTAAATGTATTTAAATACAAATTACATTAGATTTTTTCCAAAGGCTTCAAAATACAAAATAGTATTTTGTATTTCAAATACGTATTTTAAATGCATGTATCTGAAATACTGCCCATCCCTGTGTGTGTGTTTGTGAGCGAGTGTATGTGTGTGTGAGTGTGTGTGTGCATGTAAGAAGGTGGGTAAACACACCTGTTAAACTCACCAACATCTACCGTGAGACATTTTTATTGAACAAGATATCTGTTTCAATACAAAAAGTTATATTAAAATAAACTATTAATCTCTCACACAAAAATATTCAATTTAATTTAAAATGACAAAAGTATTTCTATTAAGATATGCATCATTAAATTCAGAAAGTCTAGCAGTGCTCAATGTGTTCTTGTGTGTGTTCCTCAAGCACTCCTGTTCCCATTAAACTCACGTCACGTTTTATTCAGAAATCTGGGTCATTTTAAGAGAAATCTTTAAAGAATAATTGTAAAAATATATGTTTTGAAGTCAAATCACAAATAAATAAATATAAAGCGACCAGAACACTGAAGTCAATCAACAAGGAGCTTCATCTGATCAGTTCTTTCAGCACACTGCAGCATCTGTATTAATATATGTGATCGTTCAGCTGAGTAACACATTCACAAATCTGATAAAACACGCTAATAAAACATTTCATTCATGGGGATGGACACAGAAACTAGCCTCATTATAACATCTCTTATTAAATAGATCTAGACTTGTCTGAAGTCTCTTAAGACAGGATTTCCTCCAGAAGATCAGATCCGTCTGGAGATCAGGAGATGTGAACACAGAATCAGTTCACTTCTCTAAAGTGACAGGCATCAGTTCATGAGTCTCTTTATGAAGGATTACACACACGTTTAATGTGGAAGAGCTTAAAGAGAGCACAGCGAGTTTAATGGACCAGACACAAGGTTTTAGAAATGTCATGTTATATTTATTCAAATGACAGGATTTTGCTAAATAAAGTCTAGTTCATGTATGAAGTTCATACATATTAATCTGAACAATTATTATTAACAATATCTATTTCTTACTGATGTCACGCTGAAGCTGTGTTTTTACAGTAGACTGTCAATAATAATAAACTGTCATGTTATAATATTATGGATGTACAGTATTAGTAGTATCCAGTCACGCCTGTGAAGTCATGTATTAGCTTAGCACAGTCGTGTACAGCTAGTCAGCTAGCTGTGTTCTGTAGCATCTGTGTATCTGATATAATTATTTCCCACATCCAAGGGCTTGGTTATAATATACAAAAGAACATTGAACTTTAATCTCTTAATTTTACAATAAGCAGTGAAAATTACCCTAAAATAAAGGCTTAAACATCTAAAGTGTGTGTTTAATGAGCACATGAGCTTAATATATAGTTATTCCCCTCTCGCTGGTTCTTCTGACACTCTTCAGTCGACACACACACACTTCACATAAACCCAACATTCATACGCTATTATTAACTGAAAATTATTTACACATTAAAGTGTCTCACAAAGATTTTTAAATCTTTCCAAATCTTCATCTATAAAGCTTTATCCATCCCCTTTAGCCACTCATTCTCCACAGATGTCCTCATAAACGATAGTAAACATGAATAAAAACCTGTATGTACACACACACACACGCACATTATATATATGTGTGTGTGTGTGTGTGTGTGTGTGTGTGTGTGTATAGAGAGAGAGAGAGAAGTGAAGGGCAGGAAAGCACTTGTTAATATAATGTCTAATATAAAATGTGACTTAACTTATAAAAGCATTCAAGTTATATTAAACCTTATCAAAATTGGCATGATACTATCACATAAACGCAGGCCTGCAATCCAGCGCAGAGGAAAAATACTAAATAGAAACAGGGATAAAGGTGGCTTGACGTTAAACGTTCGATACTCAATACTGGTATACAGTCTTCTGAAGTCATTAGCATTTGAGGAAATGACTTACAATCATAAAACAACTGTAATCTGTTCATTTCAGTGTCAACTACAATCCACAATTTATACATTTTGTAGATTTATTAAAATGAACTGTGAATCATTCTGGTAAAAACTGAGCCCGTGCATCACTTCAGACACATTCCTGTGAAAGGTTTTTGGCTCTTGATGTTAATAACGAGTTTTAATGTTGGAAATAATTTCAGCAACACATCTAATATTCTCTCTGAGTTTCCAGGTTCCCTCACGAGAATTAGCCATGATTTACCATAAATCATCCTTCTTGTAGCCATGGTAACTGCAAATTTGTTACTTTAAATAATAATTTACAAAAAAGTATTAATATGATGGATTTTTTTTTTTGTTTTTTTTGCGATAAGAACAGAGCTAAGCCACCCATAGCCTTCAAAATGACTTAAAATGCATTGTATAAAAACAACGAGTCAATAATGATGGATTAATAACACTGTTAAAAATACAGAAATAAGCCATTTCTGCACCTATCATGTTATTACAGACACCTGCAATAGAGCCGAAGGATAACTGCTACACTTACAGGACGACCAGACACCAACATTTCATTCAATTATACACTCCATCTTTCAGTTTGGGCCAGCTTTTCGCTATAATTTCTTCAAAATAAATAAATAAACCATGGTTTTATCATAGTTAAACTGCTCAATTTTTCTTTTGCATGATTTCTGAATGCTTGAGACTATAGAAATAAGAGTCCTAGCCATAGTTAAATGTTGAGAGCTACAACTGTCATTTGTAAATAATACCATGTATTTCCTTGTTTAATTGTATTAGTGTTGTATTTCGACACTAGAGTAGTTTGGGGGGGGGGGGCACAGTGCCATCTTCCGCTGGTTACCATGGTGACTCACCTGTCTGTATCTGATGAGCATCTTCAGATCATGAACAGTGCTGATAAACTTGTGTTAACACTAATAATCATCCACACACACATATAACACAGTCAGTCTACTCACCGGGTGATGCTGAGCGCCTTCAGATGAACGGGAGATGATGTCTGAGCTATTTCCACAAGTTTAAATCAGATGTACTTCATGAAGATGGGCTTTAATACGAGCAGAGCCGAGGAGGAACAGTGAACATCGAGGAAGAGTCCGTCAGAAGTCAGGTGGTCATGTATGATGTGCTCGAGCTGTTAGTTTGGAGATCCACAGATAACTTCCATCCTCTCATCTCTGTTGCTCTTCATCTGAAGAAGAACCGAGCTGCTCTGCTGCGCTGCTTCAGGAGAGTGAGTCGAGTCCGCTCGAAGACAGATGAGTTCAGTCTCATCACACACACACACACGGTTACACAGCTGTGTTCAGACCGGTACACTACCATATTACTCCTAATATGAATGCAGTACACAGTATCGGTGTCCGATTCTCAAACGAATCATCCTCTGCACCGTTTGTTCAGTGATTCGGTCGAACCGATTCGCGCAGCATTTGTGAATGACTCGACAGTGTGTGCGGCGAGTAACACTGGATAAACCGCTGGACACTGGAAGACAATAGCGTAATCGAAAACAAAGTGTTGTTTGGGTAAAAATTGTTCTGCAATATGACACGTTGAATTACTTATTGCAACTCTTCGTCAAACGAGTCCGTGTACCGGTTCATTTAAACAGCCCGTCCGAACGAACCGATTCTCTAAATCGAATCGTGGCTCTCAAAGCTCGTGGATGTGTGTGAAATGTTTAGAGTTCGTTCTGCTGCGGACTGGAGCTGTTCTTCAGCAATAAACGCTCAAAAACTATGTTTAACAAAAGACGAGGCATTGCATCTTATATTTGTAGATTCAGTGCTCGCTGAATCAGTGTCACCGTGGCGCCCCCCTGTGGTCATATGAAGGAAGTTAGTATGCACCATAATGTTTTGCACCATAAGAATCTGGAGTTAAAGGTTAATTAGGAAAGAAAGAACAACAGCAAAACATATTTATTAAATTACTAATTTATTTTATAATTACAATTATTTCATTTATATCATCACTGCAATATTCAGTATGTGTTGGGATGGTGCATTCCCCTTCTGGTAAAACATGTTAACCAATAAAACAGAAATATGTACAATAAAACATTAACAAAATAATACATCCACAAAATAGTGTGATTTAAAAAAAAAAAAAAGAAACAGAGCCAGGCCCTCTCCCTATAGAAAGTGACACGGCCTAAATTGAATAAATGCTTTAAAAAAACCCAAAACAAAACAAAAAAGTCTACAAACCTGTGGGAATGGATTGCAAAAATGTGTGCACAAATTATGAATTTGTGGGTACGGATTTAAAAAGATTGTGTGTGTGTGTGTGTGTTTGCTACAGGTGACTTCTCAGGCTCTGTATAGAGATGTTATAAAGTGAACATCATTTATTAGATCCGACTCACAAAAAAAAAATAAAAAATAAAAAAAAAATTCTTGTTTAAATTTGCAGATTATTTTTCTTACCCTATGGCAGATAACTTTACTTGCCTTTTATACTTAAATGCACTTGTTCCCCCAGAAAACAATAATAATATATTTATAAAGTGTATCTTGTATAGAGAGTGAATTGGGATTTAAAGGGGTCATTAGATGCTTGTTGTTGTTTGAACATTAATGTGTGTTAGAAGGAACCTGATTTTACCAAGTGAGACATGTTCCTGGGACAACATTGTGATTAACCAATCAGATTTGAAGAACAAGTTTATAGATTTTGTGAAGTTTATGTTTAAAATCACTGTTAGGTGCTTATACATCAGTGTCATTCATCTATCATTTCCTCTGATTTTAGGGATTACTCATGGTTAAGGAGTGTGTAAACATCCATCCTATAATTATAAATCCCTATTTTAAAATCCCCTTTCTCAAATCAGGCTGTTCTGAGATTGCTGTCAGCATCACATAGGCCCCTCCCACGATTGTTGATTGACAAGGCTGTCTTACCTTAGACCCGCCCTGAGTGAGCTGTGAGCTGTCCACCATTGTGTTGACTTCGGTGCAGGTGAAGACAAGAATATCTCCTATAAAGCGATTGAGGTGTTCTGTTGTTGGATGTAATAATGACAACATCAGTCGTCATTTACTCCCTACATCTGAGCCACTGAAGACGCAGTGGATTAACATTACTTTCATTTTGAAGGAAATGAGTTGATCCCTGAACTGCCTACCATATTTTCCGGACTATGAGTCGCACTTTTTTCATAGTTTGGCTGGTCCTGCGACTTATAGTCAGGTGCGACTTATTTATCAAAATTAATTTGAAATGAACCGAGAGAAATGAACCAAGAGACATGAACCGAGAGAAAACATTACCGTCTGCAGCCGCGAGAGGGGCTCTATGCTGTAATAAAGGATTTGAGACTTTAGCTTCCTCAACTCATTTTCCTAAGTCAGTTCAACTAAAATGTTGGGTACACTTAAGATATTAAGTTCACCAGTGCCCAACTTATCCGTTCAATCACAGTAGTTCATGTAACAAAGATTTCTTAGTTGAATGAGTGGCAATGCATGGAAACCCCCCCACCGGTCCGAGCCTTCATCACAGAACAGGACGCCATGTTTGAAGACTTAGGAAAAGCTCCAATTTCTGAGTCAAGAGTTACAGAGGTAAGAGCAAACTTATGCCCAGCTTATATTTATGAAAAGTGTTTGATGAATGAGTGTAAAGAGTAATATTACACAGGTTATCAGTGTAATCCTTGCTACTGTGTTGTACGGAGTGTAAAACATGGACAAAAATATATTTATAGCAATCACAAATATTAAGGTGTAAACTAGATAAATACAGGGTTGTCAGTGTAATCCTCTTGCCACTGTTTTTTATAGATTCCTGTACGTGATGTGGACAAAAATACATTTCTATTGAACATGAATTAGTTCCCTCGTTATAGTGAAATCGTGTCAATTATTAATCATTATTTCACTGGACTTAGGCTATTAATTCATTCCCTTGTTTTATTCAGCTGTGGCCATGATGCAATTTATTATCGTTGTCTTATTTCTAAATAAATCGAGTGAACAGTTTGTCCATCTTAAAGGTGCTGTAGGGAACTTTTGTAAAAAAATATTTTTTACATATTTGTTAAACCTGTCATTATGTCCTGACAGTAGAATATGAGACAGATAATCTGTGTATAAATCAAGCTCCTCTGGCTCCTCCCAGTGTCCTATTGCCATTTGCAGAAACTCCATCGCTCCCGGTAAGAAACAACCAATCAGAGCTGCGGTCCGTAACTTTGTGTGTTTTCAAAATGTAGAAAAATGTATATAATAAGTGAGTACACCATGAATCCATTTTCCAAACCGTGTTTTTAGCTTGTCCTGAATCACTAGGGTGCACCTATAATAAGTGTTTATATTCGGACTATTTTAGATTGCTTCGGGGGTACCGCGGCGGAGTAACCCAGTACCTTTGTGATTCTTCATAGACATAAACAGAGAGAAGTAGTTCCGGCTACGATGTTCTTCCGCAAGACGCTAGCAGTTCTGTTTATTAACCGCTAAAGCGTCAAAAGTTACCTACTGCAGCTTTAAAGGTTAACCTTTATTTGTGTCCATTTGATTGTGAAATATTTTAGGCCTTAAATTTACAACGGACACTTATAGCCCCTGCAAGGAAACCCCAGGTGTCAGAACAGGTCCACGTGTGCTACAGCTGACGAAGCCTTCATTTTGTATCAAGACGTCTTAATTGGGGTAAAAGCGAACGTATGTCCAGCTCGTATTGATGAAAGTGTTTGTTAAATTAGGGTAAACTAGAGAAATATCAAACAGGTTATCAGTGTATCCCCACGACAGTATTTTTTTTTACCAGAGCTTCTCAGTGATTTTAGTCCCATCTGAATGTGCCATCTCAATAACAATTACAGATGATGTCATTAAAGATTACGGTGACTTTTACCTTCTGTTAAAACGTCTGGAAGAATTACGTTAGTTACTGTATCTGCTGATTAGTACAGGAGTCTGCCATTAACGTTACATAGCAAAAGCTAATTTAACAACTGATATTAATGAAATATTAATGTATGCCATTTATAATAAACTGTAATTGTATAAAACACTGAAGTAGCGAGTACTAAATGCCTGTTCTGCCACCATTTTGAGCATTTTGAATTGTGCTTTACAGTTTTGTGTAGCGCTTTATTTGTATTAATGGATTAATATGTTCTGTTGTGCAGGTCAGGTTTTATGTTCCAGTTAAAAAGTTTGACATGAGACCGTTCTCCCGTGATATGAGTGTGTACATGAAGACACGCATGACAAGAGAATAGATGGCGAGCCTTAGTCAGCTGAAGGACCTGTTACATTGCCTAGTAACCAGTTGACTATATGCATGGTAATTCCGCATAAAGATAAGCCAATACTCGTAAACTTCCGGTAAAACTGATTTAATGTTGTGGTTTATACAGGTACAGAAACATCTCCTGCCTAATTCTTGTCAGAAAACAAACTTCCATCTTCATAATTAATGATAGCATAACAATAATGATAGATGATGGCATTCACATACAGTTTTATGTTATTTAACAACACATAATTGTATATGCCAAGCCTAGTAATCCCAGGCGATTACCTAGACACGTGACTACATTGAAATGCTGAAAACTAAACACTATAGTAACTGTTTATAGGCCAGTGGTTCACAAAATTTTCAAAAATGTTATAACAATTATATGCATTAAAATTCAGTAGCGTAACTATTATCATATTTACTGTTGTCAGCCACTTTAACATTGTTAATATACATTTTGAACATTAACACTACACTGTGCTTACAAACAGGTAAATAAAATAAAAAACTGAAATAATGATTAAATTAAAATGTGTTGTACCTAAAAGTTAAATAAAAACTGTGTTGGACTTAATCTTTATTTGAGTTTAGTTATTTTTGCATTTAAGTTCAAAAGTATTGTGCTTTAACATTAATTTATAGCTAAATTAGTGATTCAGCTAGAGGGTCTTGTAGCACACTTTAAGAACCACTGGTTTAGGTGTAGGCTAACATTAGTGATGCTATCTCCCAAATGACATCACACTGCTCTGATTGATAATCAATTACTTTCTTACACAGTCATGAACACATTTTAAACCCTTATAATATTTGCCCGCTCAACTCTGTAGCTGTGCAGTAAAATTCACTTTAAAGATTTTGACTCCAAATTTGTGTATTTTTTTTTTGTACTGAAGTATAAAGTATAGCAAGTGCAGGAATCAAAAAGTCTTGTATCATTTAATAAAAATAAAAAAATGTCCCAACGCTAACAGTGTATAAGGGAGAATTATTTAAATAATTAACTAGTTAACTACAAATTAAATAAGTTAAATATTAATGGTATAACAATTAAATAATGCATTAAATATTTTTTTTATATTTTCAGATTTAATTTAGTAAATCAATTTTTTTTATTTTATCTTTAACTGTAAAAGCTGCTAAATATATTCAGTTAACAAAGACTTGTTACTGTTGTAGTTTTGTTAATCTGAATTTAGTTTAAATCACATAATGAATTTAAATTTGGCTTGTCTTCCGTTATTACTGTCAATCGAAGCAATGAGTCCAGAACAATTTAGCAGATTTACCAGCGTAATATTTAACACTAAAAACATTTAATGGTAAATGTGGACGTTTCATCCTCTTAGATAAATAAAGATTTTCTTCAACTTGTTAATAGGTTTGGTAGAGAAGCTGAGAAAAGTGCTCTCCCCTTAAAGCAAAGTACGACTGGAAATGACTGAGCTGGCTTATCTAAAATCAGGAAGTAATCGTGCATGTGTTCATTTGACAGAGCATTAGTGATTGCTTTGGAATATATTTGATACAATATTTTTCAGTTTTTTTTCTCTGTTTTTACATTACACACAAATAGTACTTTATTACATTAAATGAACAGTTTAAATTCCCTTTGAGGTGTATTATACTGAGTTACAATATCATATTCTACATATTGTGTGTGATCAATCCATTATCGGGGCCTTAGAAATTTTTGCACTAATGCTGTATTGCTGCACAAATCACCTCTTATGTTTTTTACAATGTTACTGAAGGTCATGCAACATAATGTCTACATCAGGGTGAGTTTAGGCAAACTGCACAAGTACTATTTGTTCATAAAACAATCACAAATTGAAAAGTGTACCTTTTTAGAATTAAAAAAAAAAAAAAATCCCATATAAACAGTCACCCAACTGGATCCCATTAAAATCCTACAGGAATTATCCTACAGGATATTTATGTCTTGTCCTACAAGACTATTCCTATCAGAATCCTATAGGAACGGTTCCAAAATATGATAGAAAATCCAATTAGAATCCTGTACAGTTTTCTTATTGGAATCCTTTAGGATTTTTTGACAAGGGAGATCAACAACTCACCAACAGATATAACTACTTCACCCAAAATGGTTCGTTTGGGATGCAGCTCATATAAGTATCATTATACATCATCGACAAAACCATTATAGATGTTTGTGTTTCTATGAATTTCTTAGTCAAATGTAATACATTTTAACTTATTCGGATATTATATCATTTAAAATATTTGCCTCACTGTATTATGAATTACATTTTTTTATATTTGTGTATATGTAGGCTGCATTTTTATGGGTTACAAGTACACACACACACACACACACACACAGTGCTAATCTAAACAAGTAAAGTTACTCTTAAAAAGTAATTAACAGAATTAAATAAGATCCTACAGGACAAAGTGAATTTCCATTAAAAAAATCACAATGTCCAATACAAATCAATAAAAGATTACATGAAAAAATTAAATCCCATTCAATTAAAGACAATGTCCAATAAGATTCTAAACATCAAATAAGATCCTACAGGACAAAGTGAAATTCCATTAAAATCAATCAGAATGTCCAATAGGATTCTAAGAATCCAGTAGGATCCAATAAATTCCAATATGATTTTTTTGACAAGGGTTACCTCAGGTAATACTAATCCCATTTGAATAGACCAGCTGTAAATATGTATGTAAATAATCTGTGATTTCCTATTTAAAAGTGCTTGAAGCATTTAGTTGCTTTGGTTTGTATCAAAAGCTGTTGTCAGGAGTGCAAACTTGTCAGCTTTATGAAAATTTCTGTTTTGGATCCAAAATGGGTTGTTATTGTGATTTATTCCAGATAATCATAATTATGAGCATGCTTGGTTCTGAAGTCATTACAGTTTGTCTAATTTTGTGTGTGTGTGTGTGTGTGTCTTGAGATTTCAAACCAGAAGAGAGGAGCAGCTGCTTTGCTTGGACTCCCATTTTACTTAAAGGAGGATCTCAGGAGTTTCATCCGTGTCTGTGAGGTATGAGAGCTGATTTCACTATGACATGGGGAAACTTTTGTCAGTTAAAGAGAGCTCACACAAAAATTTAATTTTATTCACTTTTAAGTTGTTCTAAACCTGCATGAAGTACTTTCTTTTGAAGAACATTAAGATATTTTTAAAAGTTTTGGTAATGAAACAACTGATGGTCACTGTTGAATTCCAAATATTATGGGGAACAGAAACTGTCTGATTGCCAACATTCTTTAAAATCTCTTCTTTTTCGTTTAACAAAAGAAAGTAATGAATACAGATGTAAAACAACTTGAGGGTAATTGAATTAAATTTTCATGTTCACACACCCCCTGCTGTGCATATTTTGCATGTCTCTCTTTAACACACCTGATTCAGATAAAACTAGCTCATTAGAAGTGAGCTATGTGCATGAACTGTGTTCCAGTTGACTGTGTAGAACGGAATGATCAAAACCTAAGATAGTGGCAAAGTTTAAAAATGTAAATTTAGTATTTTGTGTTAAAGTAATTAGTATTTTTTAATGTCATAAACCGATTCTTTTTTTGTTGGTAAATAGTTGAATATATATTTATATATATTTAATACGCTATTGTATATATTGGTCTGGTTTTGAGAAAAGTGATAGTCTAGTACTACACAAATTATATTGTGTCATGAGATAAATTTTTCTTCACGTAATCGTCAATGTTGCACTTGTCATTTTCACACAGGGTAGCACATTCAATTTGGTAATGTAACAGTACATGCTCAATTACTAATATCTTTCTTCATTATGTTTTTAGGCTGACAGTTCAGAAGATGCTACAGAAGAAGTTGATGTCGGCATTCTCATCACTGAAGAAGGCGGGAGCAGCAGAGCGTTGCTAGAAAGGGAGATGGTGGATGTATCGATGGTTCTGGAGGTGAAGATTGTCAAACGTGACCTTAGAGATGTTGCCTTTGCTTCTTTACTGTCTTGACTTAGACAATCCCAAGAGACACACATTCGAGTTGATACAAAAAGTGTTCATGGGCATCGGCAGTGGTAATTGTTCTGCGAAAGTTAATGGACTCCACAACAGTTTGTTTCAAGACAACGTGTAGTGGCAAGTTAGCCTAGTTAATGTCAGCAGTAAAGTCTCAGTTGGTATCATTGATTTGTTAGTTACACATTTAAAATGAATCAGTTCGATTTGGTGAACTGGTTAAAAAATTCTAACTTACCATGGACTACTTTGATGATGTTTTTCTTACCTTTCTGGACATGGACAGTAGACCGTACACACAGCTTCAATGGAGGGACTGAGAGCTCTCGGACTAAATCTAAAATATCTTAAACTGTGTTCAGAAGATAAACGGAGGTCTTACGGGTTTGGAACAATGAGGTTGAGTTATTAATGACAATTTTCATTTTTGGGTGAACTATCCTTTTAAGCTACCAAAACTAGTTGAATGTACAAGGTTTTATATAAGAAAAAATTGTTAGACTGTTTATGAAATTGTTAGAAACCTGAAATTAAAACTTGTTAGTTTTAATTTTTTTAGATAATTGTTTGCCACATTTCATACTACTTTTTGTTACATATGTAGCTACAGTAAATGTGAAATATCAATGTTTTTATACCAAACAAACTAATTCTAAATCGCATGCTGTCAACTTTGAAATAAAATACATTGCATGTTCTTAAATGTCCATTCTGTTTTTATGTGGTACTGTAGAAAATCGAAACTTGAGTTGTGTGGGCAAATTTCATAGTTCAGCGAGTTGAACGAACTTAACATTACTAGTGAGATGAACTATTCTTGAAAAAATAACCTGGCTGCCTTAAAAATGTAAGTTAATTCAACAAGATGCTTAGTTTGGCCAATTTGTATTTAGTTTGCACAACTTCTACTTACAAGTTTATTTAACAAAATGCTTAGTTCAAACAACTCAACGTTTGTTGGTCTCTCTACTTTTTGTTGTTTCAACTTGAATTTAGGTTGCCACAATTTTCTTGTCTAGTTGGGCATACTAAAAACTTGTTGGTTATACAAAATATACAGTTGATTCAGCTTCACATTTGTTACCCCAACTACTAATTCTAGGTTTAGCCAATTTGTATTTAGTTTGCGCAACTTATACTTACAACTTTATTTAAAAAAATGCTTAGTTCAAACAACTCAACGTTTGTTGGTCTCACTACTTTTTATGTTGTTTCAACTTAAATTTAGGTTGCCACAACTTTCTCGTCTAGTTCGGCTTACTAAAAACATGGAGTTAAGTGAGGTTAACTAAAGTTCGGGAGCAGGGCCACGCCTCAAGCAATCACCTGACTCCCAAACCTCCATATATACCATTCTCGAGAAGGACAGGTGTACTTGCCTGGTCTGAACGGCGCGCTGTTTGATTCATCGTCACTGACGACACTCGACGATCACCTCTCATCATTCTGATCACAGTCTCTTTCAGAGCGTTCGATCATCCACATTCTGGGCCTTGAGCGCCCACTCACACACTCATCTCAGGCGGATCCTGAGCCCAACCTCCTTGCTCTCCGTCAGTGAGATCCGCGGGCTGAATTCGCCATCTTCATTAGCGCGGTGAATTCCCGCTCCTGTTGCGGCCGCTCGCTCACGCTTCCTCAGCGCTCTCATTGCACGTCTTCTAGAATCCAGAGCCGAGGACAACTGAACCACGGGTCGCCTTCAACACGCTCTTAAATCCAAGGTATCCAGTTCAATCGTGCAGATAACAAACAGTTATTTCAACTATATTTAGTTCAATTAAACTTCTGTCATGACAAACTTTGAGCCCCCAGCACTTTCGGCAACTCTACTCTCTGTCACACGTGACGAAACGGGAATTCTCCTCCATCTGCACCACCTCAGCATCGCCTCAAGTGGACGAACATGCTCCTAACAACAGCATTGTTACCTTATTTAGGCTAAGATTAGTCAGTGAGCGCACAGTCCTAAGTGCATGTGTAATACTGCTGACTGTTTCTATAGCAACAAGGAAGCTTCTAATAGCAACTTCAGTGACGTGCAGTGTTTGGCTCTTTCATTCAGAAGGTGGGGCTTCCTGTGATTAAGCGATCTATTGAGCATTGCATGTTCTATACTGTTGCTCACACAGACCAGCCGGTCTCCTTAAACCTCCAACTCCATTTCCAATCCTCTTTCCATTTCAACCCCTCCCTGCATCTTGCAATACACACCACTCACAAACATCCTTTCATCCCAACATCCCTTCTTCCACCCTTCCTCTCTCCCTACCTTCCCTACCTCCTCCCCCCTCCTATCCTCTCATCCCAAAATCCCTTCTTCCACCCTTCCTCTCTCCCTATCTTCCCTACCTCCTCCCCCCTCCTATCCTCTCATCCCAACATCCCTTCTTCCACCCTTCCTCTCTCCCTACCTTCCCTACCTCCTCCCCCCTCCTATCCTCTCATCCCAAAATCCCTTCTTCCACCCTTCCTCTCTCCCTACCTTCCCTACCTCCTCCCCCTCCCATACCATCTCATCCTCAACCCCTCCCCCACTCAATACATCCTTTCATCCCATCATCCTTTCTTCAGCCACTGTCAGGGCCGCCTCTCTTCTACAGGCGCCTCCACACCTGTGCATTTCGTGGTGGAGCCACGTGAGAAACTCCTGCTCTCATAACCCTACGATACCAGCAGACTGACTTGCAAAGCACCTCCACACTCCTATCAAGAACCTGACATAGTCGACAGGCCACTTGCTAGAAGAGCTGTATACGGATGCAATACCCTAAGTAGACTTCAGCAGTTAATATGGTGGTTGCTCGGTTGATTCTGAACAGCCTCCGGAATTCAGTTCCTACAATTCACAGTCAAGAGCAGTCACCACAGCATTATGAAATGTGTCCCATAGTCATAATATAACATCCTTGGGGGTTTTAATAGTCCGATTCTACTCATCTGCTCAGACGATGCCGTAGAAATTGGAAACATAAACGAGGGACAATTACGTTTGGTAGTTATGCAATTCATGCATAGGCCAACTAAATCTCCTCAACAACAACTCCTCCTCTGAGCAACTCCTATACCACGACTCCTTAATCTCGTAAACCGACTCTCGTCTCGTTTCCCATTCCAGAAGTTAGACTTGGCTCCGGAATAAACATGCATCTGTCGTCGGTCTTACCACTGACCAAACACCAAATAGGCTTCCCAAGAAGCCATTCTTAATCGGCTTGCTCCAAGCATGATCTTCACGATTCCCATCAACCGACCCACTATATATCTTCAACTTAACAGCTCACTCTCGTTCCTTCCTCAGATCCCCACGTGCATTTAAACCTACTTGAGGGATCAACTATTCCTTCGAATAACCACTGGCTGCGATTGCCCAGCTTCTCTCTTTCCAACACATTCATATTTAAAGGCTTTCGAAAAAACAGAAACCCACGTTAACCATCTAACGCCTGAATTAATCAGCCTCTGCATCCTCTCCGTACGAACAGTTTTCTGAACTCACGTATCTCAGCTCTTCCCAACTTTGGGGGTCCTCATTGTCTGGCCTAAATATACGCTAGAGACGGTACCCCCACCCTGAGTCTCCCTGAGCCATCAATTCAAGATGCCCTGATCAACCTGACCATCATCCCATTCCCTCGACCCCTTCATCCTCTTTCTACTCTTCCCCAGTTGCATAGCTGGTTTGTGGCGTGGTCCTAGCTAGTGAAATGTTGGTTATACAAAATTTACAGTTGATTCAGCTTCACATTTGTTACCCCAACTACTAATTCTAGGTTTAAGGAACTCTAATATGTGTAAACAACAAATGTTTTTTAGCTTATTAAACTCAAAATTTTAAGGCAGCCAGGTTACAAATTATTTTAAGTTGAATCAACTTATTTTTCTTTTTTACAGTGTATGCTGCTCAGTTCTCCTGTAGTCTACACTGAAGACATAGAGGGCCCTATCACGGCTGGAGACGGTAATGTTTTCTCTTGGTTATAAATGAATGTGACTTCTAGTCCAGTGCGACTTATGTTTTTTTCCTCATCGTGACGTATTTTTGGACTGGTGCGACTTATAGTTCAAAACATACAGTAAATACATCTATGTTTACCCGAATCATTCATGATCAAGCATCATCTACAGAAGAAGCGAGTGTAAAGTTTTTAATTTAAGTATTATTATTATTTTTCTTTTTAAAGGGGTCATATAATGGTACATGCACTCTTACAAGTTGTTTGAGCTGAAAAGTGTGTTGGCAGTGTGTGTACACAACCACCCTATAATGATAAAAATCCACCAAGTGGTTTCTCTGTAATCTCTTGAAATGTTTTCCCCTTTCTCAAATCGAGCCGTCTGACCATATGATGTTGAGGCCCCTCCCACGATTGTTTGATTGACAGCAGCGTTTCAGCACAGACTGGACTTGTGTCTTACCTCAGACCCGCCCTGAGTGACCGTCATCAGTCGAGATGCAGACGAGCATGACTCCTAAGTGATTGAGATGCTTTGTTGTTGGATGTAATAATGAACACAGAGATTTGTGATTTGCTTGAGATTTGAGGCATTTTAAAAACTACAAAAAAATATGAAATCCTAATTTGTGCAGCGATATAAAAGGCAATAAATAGGATATTTTAACAACAGTAAACAGTATGCTGAGATTGAAGTGATGTGGCTTGGTAAACCTTGAAATACCAGAGCAAAAGCTAATAATAGCAGAATAAAAACAAAATAATAATGATAAAAGAATGAGGATAATGTCTTATACCTGGCCGATGTGTGAAAGGCTCGTATCATAAAAACAATAGAATCATGAATGGGGCAGTATTAAGAGCCAAACATGAGATAACAGTGTTGTGTATTGATGTGACATCATCAATGTGCTTACATAAAACACACAAGGGAAGTTAAGATTAAGATGGAGAATGTTGAATCTGGTCTGTGTGTGGTTTGATCTGAAATAACCAGTAAGGTTACACTGTAAAACCCGACAATTAACTTAACTCAAACCTTTTCAGTAAAGAGATTGCCTTGATTTAAACCATGTAAGTTTTAAAACTTTGCATTCAAGTAATTAAGTGAATAATAATCATCACCAATATAAAGTATAACAACCTTCACCTAGGTACAGGTTAACACCTAATGGCACTTTTTCTGGGCTTTTGAGTTACAACAAATATGTTTTAGAAACACACGGTTATAACAGCCAGAGAAAAGACTAAGACAGAAATCAAGGGTCAAGAGCCCAACTAAGGCAAACACTGATCTCTAACATGGTTACTTCAAATGAAACAATAAATCAACATCTAAACCTTAGTTCATTCTCAATAAGATCTTCTGTAGACGTCTGACAGAAATAAAGTCAGTCTGGTTATTAATAAGTGGAGCTGCTGATGCTGTTTGTGGGGTTGTTTAATCTGATCTTGAGAGATTTCATGTATTTTATTTCAGTTGATTTCATCTAAGGCTGTGTCTGAAGTCAGTTGTAGTAGTTCTTGTGTTTCTCTTTTCTTCAGTGATTCTGTTTGTTAACAGCAGCTGTTCATCACTAATTCTCAATCAGCACTTAGTTAATCACTTAATTGCAATGTGCATCTTTCAGTGAACTAAACTGAATTAAGTTCAGAGTACTCATAACTGTTAGTTTTTTCAAAACTTGATTGTTACAGTGATCCAGCCACGTTGGGTCCACGGTGGATAAGATGGTTAAATGCATTTGAACTTTTTGCTGATGGAAAGGGTTTAATCGTGACTAAAGATGCATCAGACGCTACAAATTAAAGACGAATGTGCAGGATATTTTCTCCACACTCGCTGACGCAGGAGGGTCAACAGATTACGTGCAGGCAATAACAGCACTGGACGCATACTTTGTGCCTCAGGTAAACATGCCATGTGCAAGACAGACATTTTATCAACTCAAGCAGAACACGGGACAGACTGTGCAACAGTTTACCACATGTTTAAGGCAAATGGCAAAAGACTGATTTCGGAGCCGATAGAGACAGTCAAATAAGAGATGCTGTTTTGAGTCAGTGCAGAGTATGTGCATAGAACATTACTGGAGGAAGGACCGGTTCTGACACTTGCTCGCATGCTAGAAATCACAGTGTACTGCAAACACGTTGAACTGCAGATGGCAGCATTGCACATCTCTCCAGAGACCGAAGTGAAAGAGACGGTGAGTCTGATATCCAGGAGAGGAGAGAGAGATCAGAAAAAAAGAATGCAAGGGGTTAGAAGTAATCCTGATTCTAACAAATCCTGCTACAGATGCAGACAGACAGGTCACTTTGCAAAAGTTTATAAATGTCCCACACATGGAAAATAATGCAGAAAGTGCAATGGACGAGACTGTTTTGCAAAAATGTGTAAAACAGAGGAAGGTGCGCAACAAACAGTGAAAAGAGTTGAATCAGAGGTGAAAAATCAAGACTTTGCATTTGTTGTAATAGAAGAGTGCAACACAGACAGAATAACATTCTCAGTTGGAGGGGTAGGATTATCTATGTTAGTTGACTCAGGAGCAACAAGCAACATAT
Organism: Carassius auratus; assembly: GCF_003368295.1. Lineage (NCBI taxonomy): Eukaryota > Metazoa > Chordata > Actinopteri > Cypriniformes > Cyprinidae > Carassius > Carassius auratus. The sequence continues at coordinate 8,154,713 of NC_039256.1, forward strand.
TGGATGAAGAAACGTGGGAAATGCTTAAAGAAAGAAAGATCGAATGCAGTTCTGCCAAATCAGACAAAAAACAAAAAAAACTGTATGCATACTCATCAAGTGAACCCCTGCCAGTGAAAGGAATTTTCTGGTGTGAGGTCAGAACCGGAAGACGCAGCACAACAGCTGAGTTTACAGTTATTCACGGGAGAGGAGAGCCACTGCTCGGAAAAGACACAGCAGTTAAATTAGGAGTGCTGAGGATTGGAGTCCATGATACAACAGAAATACCCCAAATTGTTCTGTGGAGTGGGCAAATTAAACACAAAACAAATTAGCCTACACATAGAGAGCACAGTGACACCAGTTGCACAGCCCCTTAGGCGCGTTCCATTTCACCTTAGAGAGGCTGTTGAGATGCTCCACATGGACAATATTGAGAAAGTCAATGGAGTGACTCCTTGGGTAAACCCAGTTGTCATTGTACCCAAAGCAAATGGGGAAATGGACATGAGACAAGCAAAAACCGCAATTTATATAACATGGGCGGTTCCCGATCCCCAAAGTGGATGAGCTTTTGCAAGAAATGAATGGGTCAGTCATCTTCAGCAAATAAGATCTGCAATGAGGGTACCATCAGCTGGAATTGACCCCGGAATAAAGAGACATTATGTTCATAATGGTATGTATATACTTTCAGAAGACTGGTATTTGGAGTGTCGTCAGCAGGTGAGCAGTACCAGCATAAAATAGGCAGTGTTTAGTGGGTATCGAAGGAGTAGAGAGCATATCAGATGACATCATCATCCATGCATCTGACAAAGACATTCATGAGGAAAGAGGCATAGGCAATGACGTGTTCTCCCCTCTCTGACTCTTGAGTTAGTACAGCTCCTAGTCCAAGGTCACTTGCACAAGTCTGCACCTTGAATGATTTACTTGAGTCTGGGGGCACGAGAACTGGAGCCTTTTGTAGAGCATCTTTCAAATCCTCTAGAGAATGCTGGCACTACTTCAGACCAGTTCCATGGCACATCCTTCATCTTAAGTGCATGGAGTGGAGCAGCACGTTCTGAAAAATATGGAATAAAGCGATGATACCACCCAGCAATACCGAAGAAACGCTCAACTTCTTTAGCATTTTTGGGGGTAGGAAAATTCCAAACAGCATTCACTTTGGAATCTTCAGTCTTGATCCCTTCTACCGAAATGACGTGTCCTAGAAAAGTCAGTGATTTTCTTACCAATTTACACTTTTTCAGATTAAGTGTCCAAGCCAGTTGATTCCAATGCAGCAAACACCTTCTTCAGATCTTAGATGTGTTGCTGAATGTCTCTGGAGTATACAACAATGTCGTCAGCACTTGCCTATAAGATCTTGCAGAACTTTATTCATCAGCTTTTGGTACTTTGCTGCAAGAATTTTTTAACCCAAACGGAAGACGATCAAACTCATGCTGGTTGTACTTGGTGACAAAAGCGGTTTTCTGAAGGTGTAAAATCCAACTTGACTCTACATGGTACAAGGAACTCAAGGCCTAAAATGATCGGAAAAGCCAAATCCTCATCTTTCATGATGAACAGCCGCAATGGGTTTGTGCATCCATGCAGATTACACTTCCAGGTTACTTCACCCAGTGCCCTCATTGGCCAGGGCAATGTCTGTCCCGACTGGACTGGTCTCATCTTTCCATCTTCTCCATAGCAACTCTTGGATTAATGAGTAACCACTTTAAACATATAAACCACATTTTTTTCTGTTTTATTAAACTACTTTTGACTAAGTTAAAATAACGGGAAGGAGCCATTATTATCTAATAATATCATCTGCTATCATATTACACTTTTGAAAAGTACATAACAGAAGATAAATGGCAGATAGCTGTTTAAATCTCCAGACCTAAATATTTAATACAGTGTTTAAACCATTATTGTAACAGTGATCTGTTCTAAACAGGGCACAACACAGGAGTAAACCAACAAACAGTATTTTAATATAATCCACAAAGCAAAAACACAAAGAATTGAGGAGTTGTGGTAGCATAACACATAGACCCAAATAACAACCAGCAAGGACAAAACAGAAATGTGAAGAATTTATACAAAATCGAGGGAGAGACTAACACCATAATTGAATGAACACATTATATTCCATTGACTGCAAGCAACAGTGTCTGTAAACACTATAATAATACAGATAGCCCTAACATTAAGCACATGATACAAGAGTAGTGTGTCATTGTTTGTGAAAAACTCTGTAAAATTGTAAAAAAAGAAAAAAAAAAAGAAAATTAAAGCAGTAAAACAAATGCAATGTCCCTATTTACTGTAAAATAAACTGTATATTATTTTAATATAACAGCTGCACTTATTGACTCTCACTGGATTAGGTCTAATTAGTGTTGATTTAGATTTAGTTACTTTGAACAAGATAGGAGTCTCTCTTACCCAGTTTGATTTTGTCCGTTTCTGACAGCAAGAGTATTGCCCTCTGTAATCCAGACTCTAGAGTATCTTTTATATGTTGCTGTTCAAAGAAGACATACACTCAATAACACATACTTTGACATGTTAAGAAACATCTGTGAGGTTTGTGAATTTGAAGAAACTGAGCAATGTTTTATATTTCAAAATACAAAGTTTACTCATATTCAGACTACTTTTATTATGTCTGCACATTTTATCTCATCACTTCAGACGTTTGTTCTATTTGACCATAAGTGCCTTGTGAAGTGGACATCAAAGGATATTCATTCTTTCATTTGTTCCATTCAAAGTGCATTGGAGAGTGCAGTGTTGCTCAGCACAAATCCGTGAAGTAATATTCCGAAGTGAGGAAAAGATTTCCCCTGCTCAGGGAGTAGGGAGCAATGAACACTGGTGTAGGGGGACCAAACAACTGTTTCTTGAAGTGCCCTTCTGTGTCATCATCACCTGCCCACACGGAGGCGCAAAGAAAAAAAATAACATTATTAATCTTATTTAATGTTGTCAACATTTGCTAATACATTTTTATAACCAAAAGTTGTATCTGTTAAGATTAATGCACCCTGAACTAACTAACATGAAGGAACAATGAATAGTTGTACTTTTATTAGCTAACATTATGATAACTTACACTTACATATGTATTAAGTGATGTTAATGAACATAGATATTACTTTGATAAAACAAAATTAGTCTGATAGTCTATAAATTGTAAGTGATGTCTTATTTTCATAATAGGAAACCATTGCAGCCTTAATCTTAGTTTGGATAGATAAGATTTCCTTCCTTCTTTCAATAACTTCTCTTTTGAGCTTCCTCTTTGATTTCCTATTCAGAGAATTGAAAAATAAACACAAAGTAACAACAGCATTTAAATCACAATTATGACAAGCACTGTGTTAAAGATTTTTGTATTTATCAGCTAAGTAATGTCACGATGTAAACATACTTTTAAAGGGTCATATGAAGTTGCTAAAAATAACATTATTTGGTGTAATGAAATGTTTATGCGGTCTAAGAAAAAAAAATATTTTCCACATAACGTACATTGTTGTTTCTCCTCTATGCCCATCCTTCTGAAACATGTAATTTTTTACAAAATTCATCACTCTGATTGGCCAGCTCTCCAGTGTGTTGTGATTGGCTGAATGCCTCAAGCGTGTGACGTCCCTCACCGTACTGTAAGGTGTGTTCCGGTCAGAACACCGGTGAGACTAGACAACTAATAAAGCCCATTACAAACCAGCCTTTTGTTGCATCCAGTGGGAAACATAATAAACTGATTATAATGATTTATACTGTGTTTTTACGTGTTGCGTCGTGCCACATAAACATAAAGCCATGTTTGAATTTGTGATCTGAGAAATGACAAACAACAAGCGCTACTCCACACTGCTTAAAACTCAGGTTTGAATCATCAGTTGAAAATCCTTTAAATATGTAAACGTCCTGACAGACTTTGAGTCAGAGCAGCATTGTAGTCTTCTCCCCCAGGATCAGGAAACAGTCCTCCATAAAATGTGCTGCACACATCTGAATATTTGGGTTGAACTGTTCTGGAACAGAGTTGTAAATACAACTTAACCACTGATTTCTGGTCTTGTCCTCTTTTGGAAGACCAAACAAAGTAGTTTTGCTTTCACAATGAAACAGCGTCTCCACGACATGGCAGTAGTGGCAACCGCTAGAAAAAATCCTCTTTGCGTGAACATTTGGGCGGCATTATGCAAATCTTCCCACATAGTGACGTGGACATGTGTGGATGTATTAGAACGATCTGTTTTACATGTCACCCTGGCATCTTATGGATAATGCGATAAAATAGAAATTACGGAAAAAATTAATCAAACTCCTCCTGACTGTTTTTGTGCATGTGTTGGGCCAACTCCATGTTTAGATCTATTTAAAAGCTTTTTTCATGTTAGCTGCGTTATCTGTGATAATAAATTCTACTTTATCATTTATATTCGGGGTAGGATAGCTGGTGGTGTAGCAATATTGAGGAACATCAAATATGACTCAGTGGTGAATGTGTTGCGCCTAAATGTTGACTGGGCCATAGGGCTAGTGTGTAATTTTAATGCAAATAAATTTATTGTCTCAAATGTTTATACACCATATGAATCATATGAGCATGAGGATGAATTTTTGAACAGGTTAGCTTTTATTCAGACATTCATAGAGGAGAATAGTTCATCTTGTGTCTATGTTATGGGTGATTTTAATGCTGACATGTCAGATAGCAAATCTTTATTTGCAACACATTTACAGCAGTTTTGTAATGAGTCTAACTTAATTCTATCGAGCATTGCTTTGTTGCCTGACTCAAGTTTTACCTATGTTAGTGATGCGTGGAACACAACATCTTGGTTAGACCATGTTGTTACCACAGCTGATGCTCATGCCTCACTGATTAATGTGGAGATCTGCTATGAACTTGCCACCTCAGATCATATACCTATTGCTGCTCTGTTAGATGTTGAAAAACTTCCCTTGCTGTCCAGGAATAAGAATTATGAAGCCCTAATGTGCTCAGATATTAGTTGTAAGGAAAAACTCTGTGCCATGTATGATGGTATTGTGAAATGTCTTAATGTTTCCAGTGTACCATTCTGTAAAAGAAAATGTAAGGTGCTTAACATTAGACCTGGGTGGAATGAGTTTGTGGCGGAGCAGTATGCTGAGGCAAGAGAGGCCTTTAGACTCTGGTCAGAGGCAGGAAGGCCCACACATGGGGAATTGTTAGATAGAAAACCATTTACAAATGCTAGAGTTAAGTATGCACTACGTTTCATTAAGAAAAATGAAAATACAATGAGAGCAGACTCACTAGCCAGAAAGCTACAGAAAAACAACCCTACTGATTTTTGGCAAGAGGTCAAAATTATGAATAACAATAAGATATCTTTACCAGCTGATATTGAAGGTATTAGTAGCTCTGGCGAGAGCATTATTGTGACCTGTTCAATTGTGTCAAAAGTAACCCAGTTCGATTCAATCATGAACATACTGATTACTCAGCAGATATGATGGTTAGGGTAGCAGATATCTATGATGCCATTTATATTTTGTAGAACAACAAAGCCTGTGGTATGGACTACATTAATGCAGAACATCTCAAATATGCCAGCCGTAAGGTTGTTTGGTTCATGGGGTCCTGCCTAATGCTATTATGTTGGTTTTGTTACTACCTGTGCTTAAAGACAAGGCTGGTAAGCTCAACAATACTGACAATTATCATCCAATTGCTTTAGCCAGTATCTTGTCTAAAGTACTGGAGAGAATACTAATAACAAAGTTAGAAATGTATGTTCTTACTACTGATAATCAGTTTGGGTTTAAAAGAAAGCATGGAACCAATTTGTGTATCTATGCTCTTAAAGAGATTGTGTCCAGGTATAACAGCCTGAATTCAACCATGTTTTTATGTTTTATTGATGCGTCAAAGGTTTCAGGTTAAATGGGACAATGCTGTATCTGCTCCACTTCATGTCAGTAACGGAGTGAGACAAGGAGGAATTATGTCTCCTATTTTATTTAATGTCTATATGGATGAACTGCCAGACCAGTTAAATAGGTTAAAAACTGGCTGTCTAGTGGGCAACACTGCTGTTAATCATCTAATGTATGCAGACGATCTTGTCCTGCTCTGTCCTTACAGCGTTGGGCTGCAGCAGATGCTGAAAGTCTGCTCACAGTATGGCTTTGATTACGATATTAAATATAACACTAAGAAAAGCCACATAATGGTAGTTAGAAGCAATGAGGATAATAAATCAAGTTTTCCGACTTTTTATTTGTCAGATAGCCCTCTTGCTGTGTGTGAGGAAGTTAAATACTTAGGTCATGTGATATCTAATGACTGGACGGATGACAAAGATCTATACCGTCAGCGCTGTCAAATGTATGCTCAAGCCAATATGCTCATAAGAAAGTTTTATGTGTGTTCTGACTCTGTGAAGTGCTCTTTGTTTAGAACTTACATCACACCGCTATATACTGCTCAATTGTGGTCTAACTATAAGAAAAAGAGTATGCAGCGGCTTAAGGTAGCATACAATGATGCAATGAGGTGGCTGCTCCGTGTCCCTAGGTGGCATAGTGCCAGTCGCTTGTTTGTGTCTAATAGAGTGCCAACCTGTGAAGCACTCTTAAGGCAACTGATGTTTGGTTTTATGTGTCGACCGGACAGTTCAGTGAACTATATAATCGAAGCCCTAGTCAGTCCTCTGAAAAGCTGTTACAGATACACTTCCAGGCTTAGACGACACTGGTGTAATAGCCTGTATATTCTATAGGCTATTATGGAATTTTTATGTATTTCTTGTATTTGTTGTTGTTTTTGTTGTTGTTGTGTTATATGGACCTGTGTCTGCAATAAAGGAAAAGTAAGTAAGTATATTGTATTCAGTATTCAATATTGTAACAATGCAGCTGCAATGTTGTCAGCACTATGAGCCCTTTAAACCTTCTGCAGTCAAGGAGGAATGATTTCAGAGTGTGTTCATTAGCTGTGGAGTTATAAACATGAGCTGTTACTCCTAGGTAAGACTCAAGGTGCGACCTGACCATATGTCAGCTGTTACAGAGACACATGTTTGATCAGCCAGACTGGATTTGATACTCTTTGACTCTGGTCACTAGCTGAGGTATCTGTTTGAAGGCTATGGTTGATCTGGCAGTTGGGTTGTACCTCTCATCAATGGTGTGTAGAAAATGTCGGAAATGTTGATTCTCCAATATTGAGAGAGGCAGGCAGCAGCCAATGATGGGGTCATGGATCATGGCTTGGTTAATGGCAAGTTGCCTTGATGAAAAAGCACTGTACACTGGAACTTGTGATGTTTGCTGCTGGAATGTATCAATGGTTTGCTGTGTGGGCCCCCCCACCCCACCCCACCCCCGTCACTGGCCTGCTGCAGCCAAGAAGAAATGCAGTGTCCTCTATTAGTGAAGAAATTTAATAACAGAAGATAAGTCAACTTTCTTTTTAAATCAATATAGGAGACATACAGTATATATGGATTTGCATTTTTTTTTGCAATGATGATTATTAATGACAAAGTGATAAATGAATAATTAACTGTGCATATTATATTATTAAATAAAAATACAGTTATTCGTACATTGTTAGTTCATGTAAGTGTCATTTGAATAATGCATCAATGAATGCTGAAATTAAAGTTAACTTATATTAATAAATGCTGTAGAAGGAATACTCATTATTAGTTCGTTAACTAATGTAGATAACTAATTAACCATACTGTAAAGTGAAAAGGCTTATTCTTATGTTCAGAATGCCTTCCAGCTCCACTTACCTCTCTTTGTGGTGTCTTTGCAGATGCCTTACATAATTAGATGTTGTCCCACAGGTTTCTGCAGTAGTTTTGTTGCAAAATTTGCAGTTGGACTTGTGTTTCTTCTTCTTCTTTAGTGCCCCGTCGAAGAATTCTCTTTGGTTTGTAAAACCATACTGTGTAATGCTGCTGTTTGCTGACATCCTGTCTGTATTCAAAAATGTAAATAACTGATGCCTTTGCAAAGCGCGCACACATAAAACTTGGGATATTACGCATGTGCGCGGTAAAGGCAAGAAGGGATACGTTTGGTACCACTGGGCATGTGCACATAAATACAGCATCATTTTTGTCACACTGTACAGCAATAATTACTATTTCATTATTGTAAAGGGTAAGTTTAAAGATTGGGTAGGTGTAGACATTAATAAAAGACGATCTAACAGGTACAGAATTTAATTAGAATCATCTAAACGTTTTAGAACTGTTCAGAACGCAGAAAGTGTACCGCTGGTCATGTGACAAGAATCAACCAATCAGCTTCATCCTATCCCGTAACAAAATAGAAAGCTAAGCCAAGAAGGAGAAACAGCTGATCATAGCTGTGCAGGGATAGCCATTTTAAAATACATTTATTAGCAGAGCGACTGCAAAGGATTTTTAGTGCTGGAAATCCATTTATCCTTTGCTGAAACTTCTATGTTTGCTTGGAGAGTGCATGTCATGATTGCCTAGCAACGGCAGATGCCACGTGAGTGCAAGCACAGAGTGCAGGCTACAGACTGCTTTGGAAAAAAAGAGAAAACGGCGCGCCTAGCATCCACACGTTTGGGTTTTGTTTTGAAGGAGAAAAAAAGCATATTGCTGGACTCGGTCAAGACCGACGAGAACATTTGGCGAGTCCGATGACCGAGACAAGTCTGAGTGCAAGCGCAACGAGTCCGAGACGACAGATAAATGTCTTGAGTCTGGACTCGTACTACAGCCCTAGTTCCAGGCATAATGTTTTGTTAAAAAAGCCCTTGTGCTTACAGTAAAAATGTTTAGAGTCATCTTTTTTCTATAAAAATAAGACATATCAACACATGAGTCTTTACATTGCAAAATAAGCAATGTTCAAATGAAAATATGTTGCATACATTAACATAATACCTTCAATTTAGAATTTTCAAAGCTTTATTTGTAACACTTTAAAATAATGGTCCATTAGTTAATATTAGTTGTACTAATTAACATGAACAATATACAAAACATGTATTACTGTATTTATTATTCTTTGTTAACATTAGTAAAAGAAAATACAGTTATTCATTGTTAGTTCATGCTAATTCGGTGCATTAACATACAAGGTTACCTTGGTTCTACCAGAAAGACTCGGGAAATAGAAGAATGTACGAAGCATACATTTATTGACAGCTCAGCGAGCACAATTATACATTTCTTTGGCGGAAGGCCCCGTCCATGGTTCGTAATCCGAGGGTAGCGAATCTGCATTTCCTGCCTGAAGACGAAGGCAGGGGCACAGCAGACCCCCAAAATTAGGTGGATTATGAGACCTTCAGACGGGGCCAGCCTTCCCCCCAAAAAAGTAGATGAAGTATACCCACCAGTTGTGAATCCTAAGGTTCCTGGAAGAAATAGAAAGAGATTTAGCATGACCAGTATAATGACGTTAGATTAAACTTCTTATAAGTTTTAACAGAAATAGCCGCAATAGGCCAGACACAGACAGCCACAATGTCCAACACAGACGGGCCTCAATAGACCAACAGAAATAGCCACGATAGGCCAGACGCAGACAGCCACGATAGGCAAACGCGGACAGGCCCCAATTGGCCGAACATAAATAGCCCAATAGGCCAGACGCAGACAGCCACGATAGGCAGACACAGACAGGCCCCGATAGACCAACAGAAATAGCCACGATAGACCAGAAGCAGACAGCCACAATAGGCAGACACAGGACAGGCCTTGATAGACCGTACAGAAAAATAGCCATGATGGACGGACACTGATAGGCCTCGATAGACCGTACAGAAATAGCCACAAAAGGCCAGACATATACAGGCCTTGATAGACCATACAGATATAGTAACACCACCACCAGTAATTGCATGAATTTACCTGATTAGTTACAGGAGAGCAGGTCTGATGTATGATTCAAATGCTGAGGAAGACCATCTGCCCATGATCTTAGCAGCTGATGTAGAGATCCCTCATTCAGCTGCTGAAGTAGCTGCCCCAATTCTGAATGAATGGCCAGTAGATAGACTGCAGCTTTGAGAACAGTGGTTAAGTGAGTTCTAAACAGCCTTGGAAAGGGGTGCTCCGTTAGGAAAAATAGAGCTGGTGCGTTTTAGAAGTTCTAGTTCGGATTTTAAGAAATTTCACCATGCAGAGAAGGAACAGGATTTATTATTGATTTTAGAATTGTTAAGGTGACACCGGAACCTTGCACATCGGTTTTTTAGTGCTTGAGGAGAGTGTGAAGAATTTTTGGTCCGAATCATAGATCTGAAGGAAATGCCGCGAGCAGGATCAAATTGATTAGTTTGAAGTGAATTCCCCTGGAAGCATAACCTGTAGAAAGCAGATAAACACTGCCTTGAGAAGAATACTGAGGTACATAGAAGGAAGGCCGTAGCAGATGGAAGTAATTAATTTTGCAATATGGGCAGGGTAATAGGCAGACATTTGTCTTTAATTTGTTGGAAGATTTAGCTAACCCCTCAAGTAGTAATAGAACTGAATAACCAAAAGGCTTGAAAATTAGATTATAAAATTTAGCGTGGATTAGATGCTGGCAAGGAGTCTGCGAATAGAGAAATTTTAAGATTGCGATTTTTTTTTTAAGACGAGAAAGGAGCAACGGTCGAAATTAGAATAGGAACGCAAAAATTGGAAGGAAAACATTAGAAGTGGACCATACAAACGTGTAGGCTTGATTGTAGAGGGAGCGACGCCTTAGAAATGTGATTTCCAGCTGACGTAAGCACTTCGTTTAGTATTCTGTCTGCTAACGGAGGGCAGACTGAAGAATCCGGGTTGGCTGAGGGCACAGCTGTCTGAAAGTTTAAAAGTGTAAAGTGAAAGCCGCAACAGCCGAGTAAGAGTGATGAACCAACACCAGTAGATGCGCAAAATAAACAAGCCTTGATTGTAGCTTAACCCCTTAAATGTCACTCCCCAATTTTTTTTTTTTTTTTTTATAAGTTGACGTATCAAAGGTTAAGTTTAAAATACGCATAAATAGAATTGACTTAAGCTTACTAGCACACATTGCTAATCTTGATGTAAACAATTAAACATTGTTTGTCTTAGTAATCTTATCAAATTCTGAACATTTCCACTCTGTAACGAATAATTTTTCTGATGACGTCAGTTTGACAGCATGAGCAGAACCTCCTTAACGCGCCGTTAGTTAGCTATGAGTGATGGGCGGTCACACTGCACTTTTCTCTCCATTGACTTCCATTCATATGCATGCGAATGCGTTGGAGCTTATGCGAAAAATTTTGCATTTTGCTGCGTTCCAAAGTTCAAGTTTGGTGAACTCTGACCTGGGAATTGCATAACGTGAGGATGTGGACCAGTAGAAGAGCGATACATTGCTGCATGACCTCTCTGTACAAAAATTCAAAAAGGAAGGAAGCGCTATATAACTTTAGCTGTTGCGCAGCGTCCTATTTTATAATACATTAAAAGATTTATAAAAGAAAAGGAGCTGCATGGTTTGTAGTGTCGACGGGAACAGATGATACATTGGAATGACAACGTTTTATTTTATTTTTTTTTCCCCTCCTCCCCTTAGGGTGTATATATTTATAGAGAGATACAGAGTAACGTTACAATATAATAGAACGCTTTCGACGCCGTCGCAAAAGACACAGTGCTAGCAAGCACATATTAATCCATCTTGTGACAATTGAGGAGAGACCGTTTTATCTTGCTCCCGCCCATATTCTCAGTGGCGTTCGAAATAATTTTGCATGTTTAAAGTCTAGTGTGACCGCGCCTTGAGATGGAGACCAGGAGTGCAAACAAACCATGCCTGCTAATTAATATTCGGTTTAAACTGGAGATATGTCACTACTCTGAAATAAGGTCAGCAGCAACTCGTGTCACGTGGAGTTATATGCCTGCTGACTGAGCATTGAGCCGAATCTTACCTACGACTCAAAAGAAAGGGTCCATATACGCATCAGCTTGGTAGATCCAGTGTTCATAATGCGCTAGCCCAAGAGTAAGCCATGTAAAGATGAGGTGGGAGCAGCGGTTCCCTGCATCTGCAACCATAGAATCCCATTAGAGTATGAACTTTTCAGGAATAACGCAAATGAAAGACTGAATAAACAAAGATTAAAGCATAGGATTAAAACAGCGAATCTCAAGTGTGCTAGACAGAGCCTTTTTTTTTTTTTTTCAGAAATGCGAAAAATCTTTATCAGTATAAAGATTGTAGCGTTTATGATGAGCCTTAAAGTGCCTCATTACGAAGAAGTTATTCAGAAAATTACATGCACTATGATCAACATCTTAATTATGCTGTGCAAGACTGCTAGATAAACAAGCAAGAAACGCCCAGTGCTTTATTTGAACGTGTGAGTATAAATCCTTGCAGAGAATAAATTAATGCCCAGGCGCCGCAAGTGCATAGAACCAAATGATACTTATAATGCTGTAGACTTGTGAAGTGATGGAGGCGAGATGCCGAAGAGACCGGCAGCCTTAATTCTGTCTGCTGGTCCGGAGAGACTTCATTCGTGCAGGTTCACGTGAGCGTACAGATGAATATTTGTTGATTGAGACCAAAGTCTTTTCAGGTGTTGAGACCCAAGCAGCACTGACGCGACATCTCGGAAAGCACCAGCGTTGCCAAGACCGTTTTATTTTTTTGTGGGTTGCCATTTCTGTCCTGGGTTTGAGGTGACCCCAATAGTGTCATATATAGCCAGTAGAATGTAAATTCTACCGATAAATCCCTTTTGAACGCGATTGGGCTATTTATTTATTTTTTTTAATTTTTTTTTTTAAATAGTAACTGGCGGTTTTGAGAACCTGGCAACCCTGGCCTGGTAGCACATGGAACTCCGCCAATGTTCACATCCTCTGCCGAGAAAAGCTTGTAAATCATCCAACACAAACGACTGCAGATAATCACCGCGACACGGAGCTAAGCCAACGATCCCGTTTGCATCTTAGAGGAACGTCAAACTCTAGATAGTTTGCGGGGCACGAACTTAATTACAGCAAGTAGATGAATAAACACAACAGCTTGAGCAAGTACAAACGCGTCAGAATCTGCGGTTGTTGTCGCGTCGGCATCTGCGAACTCAAACATGTGTAAGTACGATCTTTTATACAGGAGTATAAAGGCGTGATTGGATAATGATGAAGGTAATTAGTGACGAAGTGATTGAGTCTTCCTGGCAGAACTTAGGCTAAAGCTTCCATTTCCCTTTCAATACTTCACTCGTACTGCATCAAAGACGCTATGGGAAAAACTCACAAACAAACCAATGACTTTACAAACCCTAACCCTAACGTGCAATTCAGCTCGCAGTTACTGAATGTGTATGGGTTAATAATGTACTGTAGAACTCCAGATAAAATTTCTTGCACGCAGCAGTTTTTAACGCGTCTTGACTGTCTGACATTAATTACAACTGAGATCCCACAGTGTGACATAATCATCATGTTTATACAATCTAGCAAGTACAATCCTAAAGGACTTAAAACAAAATTGCACAGTGCGATCCGGGCTTTAGCAGACACTGGCTTGGCAGACATGACGTGATCAGGCTTTAACATTGTGGGCATGACATGAGTAAACTTTGACTTAACTGGAATGATGATTAACTGGAGTAGCAGGCGTAATGTTAGCCTTAAAGCAGCAGGCATGACGTGAACAGGTTGTGGCTTTGCAGACATTATGTTAGCAAGCCCTGGAGTAGTAGATATGACATGAGCAGGCTACTAATTTGGCCATTCACTTTAAATTTTAAATCGCATGGCAGCGTACATACAAAGCTTTAGTATTCATTAGCCTATTCGCATCAATTACCGTTTTCTTTTTTTCTCTTGCCCCGTTTCTTTTCTCTAGCGTGACGAGTTTGAGTATTCTTCAATCACGGTGAGTAATGACTTCTTCTCCTGCTGTTGATGCTTGCACCGCTTGCCACATGTATAGTTTAGCTCTCTCTGTTGGTGATGAGGAATTCACATGTGATAAATGCAGGGAAATAGTTAGGCTGACAGAGAAGATTTCAGAATTAGAGACAAGCTGTCAGGAAATGCTCACACAAACAGGGAGATCCAGTAGCAGTGTTTATTGGGTTATCCAGAATCATAAATCAGGCAGGCAAAGGTCTAAAACAAGGTAAGCAGTCCAAAAAACAAGAAACATAAACAATGGCAAGGAAACATGAAATATAGGGTGATATTAAACAAGGAGTCCATGACAATGACAGAAACAAACCGGGTATATATAGTGTCACGGGGTGAAGAAACACTCGACAAGAAGTGTGTGAATTAAATGCCCCGGAGGGTGGATTTATTGGAAAGTGAAGGGTGCCTGGTGAAGTGTCCTGATCCGCCTTCAACTGGTTGGTGCTTCCCGTGTGCTCTCCGTGCTCTTCTGTGACAATCAAGGGGAAAGTGGGTGTCCTGACGTGCTCCAAAGTGTGTGGGCTGTCGGTCACTCGCTGCTTTCTGTGAAGACAGAAGAGAGGGGTTAGACCAGCGTTGCATTCGGTTCAAGAACCTCTTCTGAGTGAAACATGTGCTCCTTTTAAATGTGCTGGCTGATGGGGAGCAGCTGTGACCGATCAGCCGGTGACGAGGACGTGCAGGTGTTTTGCTGTGGTATCCAGGGCGACGCTGATTTCTCTGGGAGTGCTCGTCAAACCCCCCTAAACGTCGTTCTGGTCCTGTGAAGACATGTAGAAAGTAGGGGTGAAATTAGGGGAGGGTGGGGAATGACCCCGGACAGACCTGCATAAGCTGTCCAGGTCCGGGAGATGCCATCGGCGTTCGCGTTGGCGGCCCCAGCTCGATGGCGGACTTCGAAGTGGAAGTCCTGGAGCGCTAGGAACCAGTGAGTCACCCTGGCGTTGGTATCCTTGGCGTGGGCCATCCACTGTAGGGGCGCGTGGTTGGTTACCAGGGTGAACTTGCAGCCCAGGAGGTAGTACAGGAGCTCCAGGACTGCCCACCTGACGGCCAGGGCTTCCTTCTCCACGGCGGCGTACTTCCTCTCGGCGGGGGACAGCTTCCTGCTGATGTAGATGATCGGATGCTCCTCACCTTCCTGGATTTGGGAGAGGACCGCTCCTAGTCCTGTGTCGGAAGCATCCGTCTGCAGCAGGAAGGGGCAGCTAAAGTCCGGGGCGCGGAGTACCAGCGAGGACGTGAGTGCTGCTTTCACCTGGGAGAAGGCTTCTTTCGCCGACGGGGTCCAGCATACTTTCTCCGGCTGCCCCTTTCTGGTCAGGTCTGTCAGGGACCATCACAATGGGGCTGGACCACGGACTCTGGGATTGTTCTATTACCCCCAACTTTAGCGTCTGTTGGACCTCTTCCTCAATAGCCTGGCGACGAGGCTCCGGGACTCGGTAGGGCCGTTGCCTAACAATGACTCCTGGGGGCGTCCGGATATGATGTTGAATCACGTTGGTCTGCCCGGGCTGAGAGGAGAACACATCCTGGAACTGACTGACCAGGTGCTGCAGCTCCGTCTTCTGGGCAGCCGAAAGGTGGGGTTGACATCCACAACCATGGGCTCGGTGAGGCTCAGGGCAGCTACTTGGTCCCGGGTCCCCACCCAATTCTTTAGGAGGTTGATGTGGTAGAGTTGCTCCGCCTGCCGTCGTCCCAGCTGTCTCAGGTGGTAAGTGACCGGTCCAATCCTTTCCACGACCGAGTAGGGTCCCTTCCAGGAGGCCAGAAATTGGCAGGCGGAGCTGGGGACCAGGACCATGACGCGGTCTCCCGGTTGGAACTCCCGTGGTTGGGCTGCCCGGTCGTAATGACGTTGCTGCGCCTGTTGGGCCCTGGTGAGGTGTTCCGGACTAACGGCATCACTCGGTCGATCCGTTCCCTCATTTGCCGGACATGTTCGATGACGGTACGATGCGGGGCCGGCTGCTGCTCCCACGCTTCCCGGGCCACGTCCAAGAGGCCCCGGGGTTGACGGCCAAACAGGAGCTCGAAGGGGGTGAAGCCAGTTGAGGCCTGGGGAACTTCGCGGATCCCAAAGAGCACGTAGGGGATCATGAGGTCCCAATCCCGCTTGTCCTCTGCCGCCACACGTCTGAGCATTTGCTTGAGGGTTTGGTTAAATCTCTCTACGAGGCCATCAGTTTGGGGGTGATAAACAGTGGTCCTCAACTGCTTCACCCGCAGCAGCCGGCAGAGGTCAGCCATTAGCCGGGACATGAAGGGGGTTCCCTGGTCAGTCAGGATCTCCGAGGGGAGGCCGACTCTGCTGGCCAGCAGAAACAGCTCCTGGGCGATGGACTTCGCGGTGGCCTTCCGCAGGGGGACTGCTTCTGGGTACCGGGTGGCATAGTCGACGATGACCAGGATGTGCTCATGCCCTCGGGCAGACTTCGGCAACGGCCCCACTATGTCCATTCCTATCTGCTCGAAGGGCACCTCGATGATAGGCAGCGGAATGAGCGGGCTGGGGGGAGGAGTCCTGGGCGACGTGGCCTGACAGGTCGGGCAGGCTTGGCAGAACCGCTTTACCTCGGCTTCCAGGCCAGGCCAATGGAAGCGGTCGCGGATGCGTTGAGCGGTATTGGCTGCCGCGAGGTGTCCTGCCATGGGGTGGGAATGGGCCAGCTCTAGAATGGTCTCGGTCTTGGCTCGAGGCACAACTAGTAACCTTTTCTCCTCCTCCCTATGCTGGGCGACACAATACAGCAGGCCATTCTCTACTCCAAAATGTGGGAGAGGGTGGGGCCGGGGGAGGACGTCCTCTCCATCCACGACTCGCACCTGGCTCCAACAGTGCTTGAGTCGTCGTCCTCCCGCTGTTCCTTGGCGAAAGAGCCCCCTCCAGCGGCCTGTTGGTAGACATCATAAAACAGATTAGTGGACTGGGAGGGGGCCTCACCTTCTCTCCCACTGTGAGAGGCGAGCAGGGTCGGTTGGCGGCGGGGTCCAGGCGGCCGCCTCGGTCTTCGACGGCTCCCCTTGGGGCTGGCAGGCTGAGTGGCGGCGGACAGCAGCTTCTCGAAGCCGGTCCAATTCCTTCCGAGCAGTACGGCCACCGGCAGGTCCTTCACCAGGCCTACCTCCACCGGCCAGGTGCCCTGGGGGGATGAAATGACCATCTCATGGGCCGGTACTTGGCGAGTGTCTCCGTGCACACAGGTTATCGGTAGGAAGTTTTTCCGTCCGCTTCGAGGGGCGCACAGTCGCGACTGGATGAGGGTGACCGCACTGCCTGAGTCCAATAGGGCCCAGAACCGTCTTCCATCCTCCTTCACCTCTGCTTCGGGGGCTCCTGCCGGCACCCGTTGGTGAAGGATGCAGCCTGCAAGCCAGGCTCACGGAGGCGACGGTCGTTCTGCAGTGGGCATGGGCTCATCTCGCGGTGGGGGAACTGTCGGCCTGCTGACTGGTCGCGCGGTGCCTTCGAGCGGGCGTCACTCCTGGACCACCCTCCGGGGGAATGTCGGCAGCCGGTCCCCTGCCCCGCTGTGATGGACAGCATCCACCAGCTCGATCGCCTCCACCAATTCCCGGACGTCACGTGGGTTCCTCATGCCGACGGCCTGTCGGTGGGCGCGAGGCAGTGTGCGCAGGAGGCGATCGACCACCACTCGTTCCACTACCTGCGTTGGGGTGGGGTTTCCTTCCAACAGCCAGTGCTGGGCGATGCGGCTGAGTTCGGCCGCCTGGGCACGGGCTGGCACCCGGGGCTTGTATTTCCACTCGTGGAACTGCTGGGCGGCGCTCACAGGAGAGAGGCCCAGCCTCGCCAGGATCTCTCGCTTAACTTCGATATAGCTGTCGGCACTTGTCAGGGGGAGCGAGAAGTAAGCCCTCTGTGTTTCACCGGTGAGGAGGGGTGCCAGCGCACGTGCCCACTTGTCCTCTGGCCATCCCTCTAGGTGGGCGGTGTTTTCAAAGGCCTGAAGGAAGGCTACCACATCGTCATCGGCCGTCATCTTAGGTAACAGACGGGTGGCTTGTGCCCGAGGCTCAGGTAGCGGAACGCGCTGGGCCGCGGCCGCCCGGACGGCGGCGAGTTCATCCTCCGTCCTGCCCAGGCGAGTGGCGAGGTGTTCCGCTATTTGCTGCTGGCGGATGCTTACTTCAGCAAGGCGTTGTAAGACGTCCTCCATCGCGGGGAAGCGCGTGCCGCCTTCTGTGGTGCTGGTGACAGAAACAGGGAAAAAAAGGAAAAAAAAGTGATTCCTCACTGTACTTCCCGCATTCTCCACCACTGTCACGGGGTGAAGAAACATTAGACAAGAGGTGTGTGAATTAAATGCCCCGGAGGGTGGATTTATTGGAAAGTGAAGGGTGCCTGGTGAAGTGTCCTGATCCGCCTTCAACTGTTTGGTGCTTCCCGTGTGCTCTCCGTGCTCTTCTGTGACAATCAAGGGGAAAGTGGGTATCCTGACGTGCTCCAAAGTGTGTGGGCTGTCGGTCACTCGCTGCTTTCTGTGAAGACAGAAGAGAGGGGTTAGACCAGCATTGCATTCGGTTCAAGAACCTCTTCTGAGTGAAACATGTGCTCCTTTTAAAGTGCTGGCTGATGGGGAGCAGCTGTGACCGATCAGCCGGTGACGAGGACATGCAGGTGTTTTGCTTTGGTTTCCAGGGCGACGCTGATTCCTCTGGGAGAGCTCGTCACTATAGACAGGTGTAAACAATGTGAGTGGGAACAGCTGTGTGCAATGAACAGTGATTAGTGATTACTTCAGTACTGCATTTCACTAGTGTTAACAGATACACAGATCTTGTGCAGTGGCTCGGGGTTGGTGGCCTTCTTGTGCAGTGGCCAGACAATTGTATTTACACTGCAATAAATATGGGCCTATCTGTTTCCACAAAAAAATAGCCAAAAGATGTTCATCAGCAAAACTGCATAGATTGAATTTGATTTTAATTGTTTGAAACAATTGAAATACTATTTGGCCAGTGTAAAATTATCAGATCAACTCTATTCTAAAATATATTTGAAAATAGTTTTAAACCATTTCGTTTTTATGTGTACACTTACATTTAGTAGATGCTTTTATCCAAAGTGACTTACAAATGAGGACACTTGAAGCAATTAAAAACTACAAAAGAGCAATGATATATAAGTGCTATAACAAGTCTCAGTTAGCTTAAATTCAGTACGTGTAGCAAGGGCTTTTAAATAATATAATTAAAAGAAAACAGAGAGAATAGAAAAAGAATAGAGCGAGTTAGTGTTAGAGGTCTTTTTTTATTGTATAATAAATGAAAATAGAATACAAAAAAGATTAGATAGGTAGTTAGAATGTTTTGTATATTTTCATATATTTATTATAAAACATATGGATACTAGATCATTTTTAGCAATAAAAAATGAATGTGTACTGCACAAATGGGATTGTCATCCCCATATCATATTTCCTCAATGTCTTGGTGCTAAACTTGTTGTCAAGTGTATAAGACTATGCATGTAAATGATATGCAGATGAGGTTATGCATAGTAAAACTAGGCATTGGAAGCTGGTTATTTTGGGGAGGAGACGAGGTTGAAATGCACATACAGTCTTGTTCAAAATAATAGCAGTACAATGTGACTAACCAGAATAATCAAGGTTTTTAGTATATTTTTTATTGCTATGTGGCAAACAAGTTACCAGTAGGTTCAGTAGATTCTCAGAAAACAAATGAGACCCAGCATTTAGGCTCTTAAGGCTGTGCAATTGGGCAATTAGTTGAATTAGTTGAAAGGGGTGTGTTCAAAAAAATAGCAGTGTGGCATTCAATCACTGAGGTCATCAATTTTGTGAAGAAACAGGAGTGAATCAGGTGGCCCCTATTTAAGGATGAAGCCAACACTTGTTGAACATGCATTTGAAAGCTGAGGAAAATGGGTCGTTCAAGACATTGTTCAGAAGAACAGCGTACTTTGATTAAAAAGTTGATTAGAGAGGGGAAAACCTATAAAGAGGTGCAAAAAATGATAGGCTGTTCAGCTAAAATGATCTCCAATGCCTTAAAATGGAGAGCAAAACCAGAGAGACGTGGAAGAAAACGGAAGACAACCATCAAAATGGATAGAAGAATAACCAAAATGGCAAAGGCTCAGCCAATGATCACCTCCAGGATGATCAAAGACAGTCTGGAGTTACCTGTAAGTACTGTGACAGTTAGAAGACGTCTGTGTGAAGCTAATCTATTTTCAAGAATCCCCCGCAAAGTCCCTCTGTTAAAAAAAAGGCATGTGCAGAAGAGGTTACAATTTGCCAAAGAACACATCAACTGGCCTAAAGAGAAATGGAGGAACATTTTGTGGACTGATGAGAGTAAAATTGTTCTTTTTGGGTCCAAGGGCCACAGGCAGTTTGTGAGACGACCCCCAAACTCTGAATTCAAGCCACAGTACACAGTGAAGACGGTGAAGCATGGAGGTGCAAGCATCATGATATGGGCATGTTTCTCCTACTATGGTGTTGGGCCTATTTATCGCATACCAGGGATCATGGATCAGTTTGCATATGTTAAAATACTTGAAGAGGTCATGCTGCCCTATGCTGAAGAGGACATGCCCTTGAAATGGTTGTTTCAACAAGACAATGACCCAAAACACACTAGTAAACGGGCAAAGTCTTGGTTCCAAACCAACAAAATTAATGTTATGGAGTGGCCAGCCCAATCTCCAGACCTTAATCCAATTGAGAACTTGTGGGGTGATATCAAAAATGCTGTTTCTGAAGCAAAACCAAGAAATGGGAATGAATTGTGGAATGTTGTTAAAGAATCATGGAGTGGAATAACAGCTGAGAGGTGCCACAAGTTGGTTGACTCCATGCCACACAGATGTCAAGCAGTTTTAAAAAACTGTGGTCATACAACTAAATATTAGTTTAGTGATTCACAGGATTGCTAAATCCCAGAAAAAAAAAATGTTTGTACAAAATAGTTTTGAGTTTGTACAGTCAAAGGTAGACACTGCTATTTTTTTGAACACACCCCTTTCAACTAATTGCCCAATTGCACAGCCTTAAGAGCGTGCATATCATGAATGCTGGGTCTTGTTTGTTTTCTGACAATCTACTGAACCTACTGGTAACTTGTTTGCCACGTAGCAATAAAAAATATACTAAAAACCTTGATTATTCTGGTTAGTCACATTGTACTGCTATTATTTTGAACAAGACTGTACACACAATCTTCCCCTGACTGTGATTTATAAAGGGATTTTTGCGCAGGTTGTAGCTTTTGTGCCTACGTTCACTTTTAGGATGATATCTACTGAGAGGTTTATAAATGAGACCCCAGGTCAGGAAGCAGACAGACTGGCTAAACCAACTGTCTGCTAGCTGCCTTACGCCACACAAATCAGTTAAAGCACATAGAGACTCTTTCACCTAGATATCACACTATAGAGACTGTGTCTGTTTCCCAAACTAGAAAATACAAAAATCTTCCAAATTAATTGATGAGTAACAATTTAATTGATCTTCAACAATAAAAAAAACTGATTTAATATGGATAAACAAATGATAAAGCTTGGTTTATTGAATATGAGATCCATTTCTACAAAAGTACTTTTTGTAAATGATATCATCACTGATCCCAACCTAGCTGTGCTCTGTTTGACAGAAACCTGGCTAAAACCTGATTATCACATTATTTTAAATGAGTCTATCCCCCAGGAACACTGTTATAAACATGAGCCACATTCAAAAGGTAAAGGGGGAGGTGTTGCTATAATTTATAACAATATTTTTAGCATTTCTCCGAGGGTGGCTTCAAGTATAATTAGTTTGAAGTAATGGTGCTTCATTTAATATTATGCAGAGAAACAAATGTTAATGATAAATCCCCTGTTATGTTTGTACTGGCTACTGTATAGAATTAATTGCATGCGCATGTGAAATCTCTGCATTTGTCACCCCTGAAAACTTCCTCCAGTACAAATTTATGGCTTTTAGGAAGCAAAATGCCCCAACCATATTCCAGATGCTCATGCAGAAAGTTTTGTCAGGATTGTGCGACTGTGAAGCCTACTTAGATGACACTGTGGTCTATTCAGGTGATTGGAAAGACCACATATGTAGCCTGGATAGAGTGTTTAGCAGGTTAAATGATGCAAGGTTTACTCTGAATCTAGCAAAAAGTGAATTTTCTGAAGCGGTGGTAACTTACCTTGGGAAAAAGGTGGGTCAAGGTTGCGTAAGAACCGTAACAGCTAAGGTAGCTGCTGTTGTTGAATTTCCTGCTCCAAATACCAAGCATAAGTTAAGCCGGTTTCTGGGAATGGCGAGATACCACTGTGGATTTTGCAAAAACTTTGCAACCGTGGTGTCTCCACATAATGACCTACTTAGCTCTGTGAAGAAATTAGTTTGGAATCCCCTCAGTGTAAGAATGCTTTTCTTGCTGCCAAAGAACTTCTCTGTAATACTCCAGTTCTTTCAGCCCCTAATAATACTTTTCCATTTAAGCTACAAGTGGATGCATGTGCTGTGGGAGCTGGTGCTGTCCTGCTGCAGGAGGACTGTGCAGGAGTAGAACATCCAGTCTGGTACTTCTCTAAGAAGTTCTCTATGTGTCAACGAAACTACAGTACCATCGAGAAGGAAGCTCTTGCCCTGGTGATGGCACTCAAACATTTTGAAGTTTATGTTGATGGTAGTTGTATGCGTCTTTTTGTCTATACTGACCACAACAGTCAAGGTTTTCTCTCCCGCATGTGCAACCTCAATCAGCGTTTGATACGCTGGTGACTTTGTCTGCATGAATATAACTTGACCATTCAACACAAGAAAGGTTCAGAGAACATGCTGGCAAATGCACTTTCTAGAGCCTGTGATGCTGATGGTGACTGAGATGACTGTATGCTACTGTACATGGTAAAGAGACTTAGGGCCCTATCATACACCCGGCGCAATGCAACGCAAGGTGCAGCGGAAGTGTGTTTGCTAGTTCCCGTCTAGCGTCACGTCATTTTATTAGCAAATGCATTTGCGCATTTTTGTGCGAGCTGGTCTAAAAAAGTGGTGTGTTCAGGCACATTGCTGGTGCATTGCTATTTTAAGGAACAGAATATAGACTGTGCCATAGACCAACTCAAACCTGGTACAAAGTCTCACACAAACATGCCAAATATTAAAAACAAAAGGATTATAGTGTAAAAGAATATTATTATGTAGGCTACATAAATATAAAAATGCTTTTGCAAAGTATATAATAGAAGATAAATGGCAGATAGCTGTTTAAATCTCCAGACCTAAATATTTAATACAGTGTTTAAACCATTATTGTAATTGATCTTTTATAAATAGGGCACAACACAGGAGTAAACCAATAAACAGTCTTTTAATATAATCCACAAAACAAAAACACAAAGAAATCGAGGACCCAAATAATAACCAACAAGGACAAAACAGAAATGGGGAGAATTTATACAAACTCAAGGGAGATACTAATGACATAATTGAATGAACACAGGTGAACAGGATGACTTATAAAACAGACTAGGGAAAACTTGAAAAGAACCAAAAATATAGTATTATAGTGGCAATTATAGTACAAGTCAATATTGGTAGCATATAAAACTCTACCAATAATCTACCTAGCCCTAACATTATGCAATTGATACAAAAGCAGTGCCATTGTTTTTTAAACACTTTAACATATTTTGGAAAAATGTATAAGCGGTAAAACATAAACTGAAGAATGCAATGTCCCTTGTTCCATGTTGGTTGTACTGCTTGCTCTTTGCTCAGTCACACAGTTGTTGTAAAATGTTCTCAAGCTCTTTAATGTCTTCAAGAACATCTAGAGAAGATACATCACAGAATAGCAACATATTCTTTTAATATAACAGCTATACTTAATGAATTTGGTAACACTTTTTATATAGCCTGTATTTATAATACATTATGAGCGTATTCTTAAGGCATTATAATGAATGCATTATATTAAAAAAAAAAACTTATAATATGTTGTTTCATCTCATGAATATTCATAAGAACAGTTTTAATATATTATAATATGTACTTATTTGTGGTTATAGCTTTTAAGAGCATGATTATTTATAACATAATGAATATATTGCATCCACTTTTACAATGGATTATATTTCTCATAGTAATGTATTATAAGTCTCATGTCTTGCTCTCATATCTCCATTTTTTTCTGATGCTACTTTACTTAAAGCAGTCAAAGACCACTTATTAGTAAGTAACTTAAGTAGTAATAATAGTATTAATAATAAAACAATTTTTTCAAACAGTCATAAGATCAGATATCAGATCAGTTGAATGTGTAATATGACACATTTGATTTAAATTATTTTTATTGCAATATCAGTTTATTTTGATGGTACCCTTTAGACAGCTGTTGATAAGTAACTCTATAACTACATATCAACTAGTGGTCAGTGGAGTAATAGTATGTCTGCTACTGTAAATATATGCTAACACTTTATTCCGATGGTCAACCAACAGATAAACTGACATTCTTGAAGATATTAATACTAATGAGGGTTAGTTGGCATGTAGTTGCAAAGTTGTTTATAGTCAATTGATTAAGGGGACAATCAAAATAAAATGTAACCAAATAAAACATTGCATTTTTTCAGTTGGAGTATTAATCTCACATCAAACAATTAACATTAGCTCCACAGAAACACTCAGATAACTCTCAACATCTAACCACTCACAAGCTGTAGTAAGATACTGTGCAGATCTTAAACAATGTCAAGATATGATACACTCCATTATACTGTAAATAAAGTAGATTTAATATGGTGTCCATTGTGTGTTATTAATAATCATACTCTTAAACTTAAAACCACAAATACGTAAGTATTATAATGTATATAATTGTTGTTATGATTATTCATGAGATCTCTTATGAATGTCCTTATAATGTATTATAAATACGGGCTTCATAGAAGGTGTTACCATGAATCTTACTGGATTATGTCTAATTAGTGTTGATTTAGATTTAGTTACTTTGAACAAGATAGGAGTCTCTCTTACCCAGTTTGATTTTGTCCGTTTCTGACAGCAAGAGTATTGCCCTCTGTAATCCAGACTCTAGAGCATCTTTTATATGTTGCTGTTCAAAGAAGACATACACTCAATAACACATACTTTGACATGTTAAGAAACATCTGTGAGGTTTGTGAATTTGAAGAAACTGAGCAATGTTTTATATTTCAAAATACAAAGTTTACTTATATTCAGAGCACCACGCACGTGCAGGGGGGGGGGGGCGTTGGGTGCTTGAGCACCTGCCCCTTTGCCCTTTGGTGCCCAAAGTGCCCTTTTGTCAAAGCAAAATTTCCTCTAATTTTTTTTTTTGTTTTTTTTTTTTTGTCATAACGTTTCCTTTTGTGATTGCCTGCTCATGCCCAATTTAAATATTATTAAAAATTTGAATAATAATTTAGCCGTCAATAAAATGACCAACATGATGACATTTGACCTGACGACGACGACCTCCTCATCCAGGGCCGTGCACAGACCTTTTGAGGGGCATGTGCTGAAACTGAAAAAGGGCACCCCCCCCCCCTTTTTATATCAAGATTATTTAGTAAGCCTGCATAAAAGGAAGAAATGGTCACATCTTCATGACAAATTCAATAACACAAAATAATAGTCTCAAAAGCTTTAGATTTATTCACGATTAATAACAACCATAATAATAATATTAGATAATATAGATAAACAGGGTTTTAAGGGCTTCTTTAAACCTAATACAACAGCAACCTTCTGAGAGCCATGTACCTGGCAAAAATTTGATACTGTGGTGGACCAGGGATGTTGGTCTCTCGAAGGTCTCTTATTCACTACACTTTCCCCTAAAATAAGCCAGCAATGAAAAAATAAATAAAAATAGTGTGAAAAGTACAGTTGCAATGAAAAGCATTTCTGAAGGATCACGTGACACTGAAGAGTACTGAACTGGAGTAATCATGCTGAAAATTCAGCTTTGATCACAAAAATAAAATCACATTTTAAAATATATTCAAATAGAAAACAGTTATTTAAAATTGTAAAAATATTACACAATATTACTGATTTTGCTGTATTTTGGATCAAATAAATGAAGCCTTGGAATGAATCACGAATTACATTCTGTATGATAAAATATAAAGATTTCAGTGATCTTCTGTAATTTTTTTTTTTAGTTACTACTACATTACTGTAGTAAAACCATGTTTTACAACATTTTATAAAGAGAGTATACAGAGAGTATACCATAACATGATTAGCCTAAATGTTAATAAATTAAGTGTATCAGCAATCATAAATCAAAGAAGAAATTTCTTAGAAATATGTTATCTAGGTGAAGAGGATCACTTGCGCTTTGTGTAAGTTCCAGTTCGAAACAGCGCGGGGGCGCACCTGTTATGATTTTCCGATGGTAAAAACAAAATATATGTTGTTGTATTACTTATCAATATATCGTTTTTGACCAGCGAATGTGTGCAAATGTGATTTTTTTTCCTGTCCGTCATTAAAACGGCGATGGCGCCTGCCGCTGCCGGCATCACATTACATTTTCATCTAGGTTACAAACTAGTTTTTTTTGCTATATAGACGGAGCGCTCAGTTTTTCCTGTGGTAAAATGCATTTGGCCAAATTAGCATTTTATAAAAGATGAAATGCTACTATCTGCACAGGCTATTTAAGTGTTGGCTATGTATTGGCTATGACTAGATGGCAAATGCTAGCCCTCTCTCTCAGGCGACGTCCCACATGTCTCAGTCAGTGAGTCAGTCAGACATCAAATAAATAAAATATGAGCCTTTATAGACAGTGTTTAGTAGTACTTATTCAAACAACAAGATATTTATTTACCCTTCGCAAAACTTTGTTCAGCTCAGCTGTTGTCTACTGTGCGGCTGCTGTGGAACTTCAGTTGATTCAATGAGAGGGGGCGGAGTTATCAGCTTACTGACCGCTTGAGGATCGAATAAGATTTACACAGCACGTTTTAAGAACTTTCATTTGGTAAAACAGACAGACAGACGTAAAGGGTGACCAATAGCATTGATTTAAAAAAAAAAAAAAAAAACACCACCAAAAAAAGGGCACTTCGGAGTGTAAGGGCAAAAAGGGCATGTGCTCTGCACAGGTTGAGCCCTACCTGTGCACGTGCCTGTCCTCATCTGACCTGGGCGATTCGTCACGCCGCACGCGCATTTTTTAATTGTCAGAGGATATTATTTTCAACACCGCAGAAGCTGGTAAGTGGTGTTTCAAGTGATTTTGATATTTATTTAATTATTATTATTTTACAAGAACGACGTGATGGAGAACATGCAGATATGTTTATATTGCGGTGTGTAGCCTGTAGTGTAGAGTAACGTTAGCGTGCTGTTTGAGGGAGAAACGTTTCACAGACATCGAGGGGCAGAGGCGTCATGCTCCTTCAAAGAGCTCTGAGCCAAGTTGATTTTAAATGCAGCTTCCAAGCGACCAAAAAAAAAAAACAGCAGAATAATATTTTTTATATATTTGATATAATCACACTGTTGTGATTAGATCGTTCAGTGCAGCATCAGCTGCTAAATTTAAATCTGTGTTCGCTGGCTGGCGCTGAGCCAGAGACGCTCGTACAACGCTTCATGATGATAACCAATCAACGGTTCTGTTGCGCGGATGCAATGGCCAATCGGAGACGTGCAGAAGAGTCATCATGAAACGCGGTGTTTTTGTTCACTTGCTCGCTGACGGAATTATTTAGCGAATTCTTTCTTCAGAGAGAGAGAGAGAGAGAGAGAGAGAGAGAGAGAGAGAGAAAACTAAAAATGTAAAGTGCTTAAGTGATTTCAATGGGAGTTTTTGAGAGTGCCTGAACTCTGGCTAAACTGAATGAAAATGTTATTTGATAATGTAAATGTTCTTTACTCTCTGTAAAATGAAAGTATTAAAATAAGTAACTTACAATATTGTTATTAAAATTTACATTAAATGCAAATTCAGTCGTATTAAAAATATTTTATGGCATGATAAGGCACTTAAGGTTTAATGTGTAGTTAATAGATTACACTACCTTTCCATCACTACTATTCCATTTAAGCATGTTTGGAATTGTTTTGAATAAAAAGGAAAAATAAATAAAACATAAGCCTATATAAGTTATACAGTGCTTTCATAGCATGACTCAGTTGTTTATTGTTTTGTATCAGTATTTAAGGTGGGCTTATTGATTAGGTGCAAGAATAGTAGTGATGGTTAAAATAATAGATTGATAATGAAATAGTAGATTGTGCCTTGTTCTTAGATGGACAGAGACTGGAAAGTAATAGATCAGATGAGGAGATAGAGATAGAGGAAGAAAAAGAGGCAAATGTAGACGCACAAGTGACAGAAAGAGCAGGTAAGCAAGCCAGGAGACAGAGGCTGGTGAGAAAGAGGAAAATGTAGAGTCACAAGCATTTTCTATAGTTTTTACTATAACAGCTGTTCTTAATTATTCTGTTGAACAGAGAAGAAAAAGCCATCAGGTTGGGAAAAATTTAAGACATTTCAGTTTCTAATCCCAGAGTTATTATTAGGTGGAAATATTTTTTTACTTTTAAACTTAAAATTGTCTCTTTTAATCTTTTTCATTTTCAAAACTACATTCCAGCATTTGCTGCCCTATCAATACATAATCATCCATATCAATACGCAAATCGGCAAGGAATGCTTCACAATATATTGCTGTGTTGCTATTTTGAACCGCACTATTTAAAGCCTTGTTCCATGTGCCCCTTTTATACTTTGAGCACCTGCCCCTCCAAAGGTCTCTGCACGGCCCTGCAGAGCACTATAATATTATAAGCATTATAATAATTAATTTCATAATCATTGTCATAGAGAAGTTTAAACTTTAAATAAATGAAAAAGCTCCAGACTAAAGGGTACTCACTAGGTGTAAATGTAAAAATCATCGTATGTTAAGTATTCTGAAACAAATACCTCCAAATCTCTGAACTTCCTAAGCACTTCTGCTTTTGCCTGTTTGAACATGTCATGTTCTAAATTCTGAA
Source organism: Carassius auratus (assembly GCF_003368295.1). Classification (NCBI taxonomy): domain Eukaryota; kingdom Metazoa; phylum Chordata; class Actinopteri; order Cypriniformes; family Cyprinidae; genus Carassius; species Carassius auratus. Next base: position 8,183,694 of record NC_039256.1, read on the forward strand.
TTGCTTCTGTCAGAGTATTCTGCATTTTCTTCATGGATCCGGTTCCATGGAAATGTGCAGCTTCTAAAATAAGCAACATTTTATAATAATTCATTATATAACATTTCATTCATATAACTCATATATATGATACAACATATAAAAAAATAGTTTGTTTGTTTTACAATTTATTTACTGTTTTATTTGACAGCAGTTCCCCTTAAAGCCTGCTACAGACGATAATTTTAGTGATCTAATAAAATCAAGAGATAACATTGTCACATGGATTTACTGTACTTACTGTAATGCTCTTTTTTCCTGGATTACCAGTACGGTCCATCTCCTGTTTGCAATATACTTAAAACTCTGCTGCGAGAAACTAAACAGTCTACGAATATCACTCCTATTTTATTTAACCTCCACTGGCTTTCTGTGTCCTCTCATATCATTTATACAATTCTTCTGCATACTTTTAAGTCACTCCATGGTCTTGCACCTACTTCTCTCTCTGACCTTTCTCCATACATTCCCTCTCGTCCACTTCGATCATCTGGAAGTGTTTTCTGAGATTTCTCCTGTCATCTATATTGCTCCTAAACTTTGAAACTCATTGGCCCTGGCTCTTCAGACAACCACACTGCACAAATGTAAGTCTAAACACAAAACCTATATATTCAACCAATACTACCTGTCATAGTGTTTTTTAAATTATTATTATTGATTGTGATTACAATTCTGTATTATTACAGTGGTATGCAACTGTAATAGCATACTCTGGACTTTTGTCTTTCTATGTATTACATGATTTTTTTATCTGCTTTTGTCATTGTGAAGCTTTTGTCTTTGAGCTTGGGAAAGGAGATATATAAATTAAACATTATTATTATTATATAATATACTTTGATGCGACATGTCTGTAGACTGTATGATGATGACACTTACTGAATAGTAGACTACAACACAAGTTAGTAAAGGTCATTACTCTTTTTCACCTCTGTGGTATTTAACTTTTAGTGACATGTCACGTTGATCAATACATCATCATGACGCATTTTCGTTTGCTACTCAGAAGGTAAGACAATGCCAGAAAATAATTGCAGGCTGTCTTTGATCACAAGACTGTGACATTGTCTTTATATTTCTCACTGTATGATGTTGAACCACTGTTTATGTGCCATGACCACGATTGTTTCATGGCCATCTTTTGTCTGACACAGCCCAACATTGCACAGTGAGAATATTTATTTATGCATATATATCCATGCGGGGAAGTCGTGGCCTAATGGTTAGAGAGTTGGACTCCCAATTGAAAGGTTGTGGGTTCTAGTCTCCGGCCGGATGGAATTGTGGGCGGGGTTAGTGCATGTACAGATCTCTCTCCACCTTCAATACCACGACTTAGGTGCCCTTGAGCAAGGCATCGAACCCCCAACTGCTCCCCGGGCGCCGCAGCATAAATGATGAACACTGCTCTGGGTGTGTGCTAACAGTGTGTGTGTGTGTTCACTGCTCTGTGTGTGTGCACTTCGGATGGGTTAAATGCAGAGCACAAATTCTGAGTATGGGTCACCATACTTGGCTGAATGTCACGTCACACTTTCACTTTATGCTGTGGCCAAGGCTTAAAGAGCTGTGGGTCAGGCCGCCTCTGCCTTGCACTCCATGAACCCTGCCCTCCATGAACTAGTCACTTCCACTACCATTCAAGTCTACTAGGCCAAGCTGCTCAAAGAGCACTGCTACCGACCTCGCTCTCTGGGTGACTTTGGTAGTCCAGGAGTGCCACCTATGGCTGACCCTGGCAGACAGTAGGGAGTCTGATTGAACTCAACTTCAGCACCGTGGTAGAGAATTTTGCCCAGCAGTTCTCTGCCGCCCAGAAGCAGTCTGAGGTCATCCTGCCCCGGCGGCATGCTGCTGCCCACAGCCTTCTCATCGCTGAGGGCACCCATCAAGAGATTTTAGCAGGACCACTGCTTCCCCTGGAGGAGCGCTGGGGGAGAACCCTTTGTTCATTAAGAGCCTCCAACTGTGAAGGATACCTCCGGGTCCCAAGAGGGCACGAACTACAGTTGGCGACGTGCTTCCTCACTGCTCTCGTTCTCCTTTCCCTGGGAAAAGAGCAAACTCCTCCCTGTGCAGAGGATCTCTGTTCTCGGTATGGAAATAGACTCGGTCCACACGTTTGTGTGGCTTGCGAACGAGCACGTGCAGTCACTACTGAATTGCCTGAGACAATTCGAGGGCAAGAGAGTGGTCCCTGAAACTGTTTCAGAGGCTCCTGGGGCATATGGCATCTCCGGCATCAGTCATACCGCTTGTGTTACTCCATATGAGCTCCCGCCACATGTCGCAACTCGCTTGTCATCTCCTCTTGTGGAGTCAGAAGCATCTGAGGTCGCTTCATGCCAGGCTCAATCGTGCAGCCGACGAGCTCCCATGCCAGCAGTCTCACCCCGGGGAATGGAGACTCCACCCCCAGTTGGTTCAGCTGATTTGGGAATGCTTCGAAGATGCTCAGGTAGACCTGTTTGCCTCTCCAGAAAATTCCCACTGCCAGATGTTTTACTCCCTGACCGAGGGCACCCTTGGCACAGACGCTTTGGCACACAGCTGGCCACTGCGCCTCCGCAAGTATGCGTTTCCCCCAGTGAGCCTTCTTGCACAGACGTTGTGCAAGATCAGGGAGGACGAGGAGCAGGTCCTCATGGTTGCACCTTTTTGGCTCAGCCGGACCTGGTTCCCCGACCTGGTACTCCTTGCGACAGCCCCTCCCTGGCCAATTCCACTGAGGAAGACCTTCTTTCTCAGAGACGGGGCACCCTCTGGCACCCACGTCTCGCTCTTTGGAACCTACATGTGTGGGTTCTGGACAGGTTCGCGGAAGGTTTAGGTACCTTTCCACCTCAGGTGGTAGCTACCATCACTTCAGCTAGAGCTGTGTCCACCAGACATGCCTATGCTTTGAAATGGAACGTCTTCGTCACTTGGTGTTCTTCACAGTGTGAGGAACCCTGGAAATGCCTGATCGGGTCAGTGCTTTCCTTTCTTCAGGAAAGGTTGGAACAAAGGCTGTCTCCTTCCACCCTGAAGGTCTATGTGGCCACCTTTTCGGCTCACCATGACCCTGTTGAAGGTAAGTCTCTTGGAAAGCACGATCTGATCATCAGGTTCCTGAGAGGAGCAAGGAGGCTCAATCCGCCTCGCCCTCAGCAAGTCCCCTCTTGGGACCTCGCAGTGGTTCTATCAGCAGTGCAGAGAGCTCCCTTCGAACCCTTGCTCTCAGTATAGTTAAAGTTTCTATCATTGAAAACTGCGCTTCTGATGGCTTTGGCTTCGGTGAAGAGGGTCGGGGACCTGCAGGCATTTTCAGGTGATGAAGCGTTCCTGGAATTTGGGCCGGCCAACTCTCACATTATCTTAAGACCCCGGCCTGGGTACATGGCCAAAGTTCCCACCACTCCCTTTAGAGGTTAGGTGGTGAACATGCAAGCGCTGCCCCTGGAGGAGGCAGACCCAGCCCTGGCGCTGCTGTGTCCAGTATACGTGGACAGAACTCAGTGCCTTAGTACCTCAGACTAGCTCTTTGTTTGTTACGGAGGCCTGCAGAAGGTCAAGGCTGTCTCCAAGCAGAGGTTATCCCACTGGATAGTGAATGCTATTGTCCTGGCTTATGCCATGCACCCTAGGGGTGAGAGCTCACTCAACTAGGAGTGTAGCTTTCTCCTAGGTGCACGTTACGTCCCCTTGCCACATCGCTGTTCTGCTGAACGGCCGGGTATCTGGCAGTTGCTCATGCTGGTCCTTATATACCCAGACTGTGGGCGGAGCTTGCAATGCAAACTTCGCAGACCAAGATACTCTGTGTACCATTGGCTCATTTTGTAACCACTCGAAGGTGATTGGGCTCTCAGGCAAGATCTCATTCGTCACTCTCTTTCTAATGTAACGTCTACGTTCCCTCCTTCAGGGAACGAGAGTTACATATGTAACCGAGACGAAACTAATAAGGGACGGAAGTTAAACTGGGAACAAGAGTAACTAGAACAGAAAAAAAGGAAAAAGCAAAAGCAGGTAGGCTACTTCACAAACACATTTCTGTGTAGCTGTGCATTAAATGATTTGAATGCACTTTGCGGAGGGTACTCCATTGTGTGTCGGGTGGATCTTTGCCTCCACACCGTGCATTCAAATCGTTTAATGCACAGCTAGTTGATTATCCCGTAATTTTTGTTAATGCCAACATTTGCTAATACATTTTTATTATCAAAAGTTATATCTGTTAACATTAGGTAATGCTCAATGAACTAACTAACATTAAGGAACAGTGAACAGCTGTATTTTAACTGACTAACATTAACAAAGACTAATAAATGCTGTAAAATATATTTTTCATTGTTAATTCATTTTAACAAATGTATTAGCTGATGTTAATGAACATAAATTAATATAGATATTACTTTGATAAGACAAAATCAGTCTGGTAGTCCATAAATTGTAAGTGATTGCTTACTTGCATAATAGGGAACCATTGCATCCTTAATCATGTTTGTGATAGATAAAGAGATTTCCTTCTTTCTTTCAATGACGTCTCTTTTGAGCTTCCTCTTGAGTTTGATTTCCTTATCAGACAATTAAAGTAGTAAACACAAAGTAACAACATGATTTAAATATAAATGATAACATGCAGAGTGTTAAAGGTAAATTATATAACACGGTTCTAAAAGTTTTTGGATATTTTATTGAAAAAACAATTCATACATACTGTGCCTTTAATGTCGCTTTGTAAACAGATCATTTTAAATTGTGCAGCATTTTATATTTAAGAATAGTTGTGGGGCCAAGCACACCACTGACAAATATGTTAAAAGGAGATTACCTACAGCAATTACCAATGACCTTACAGAGTGTGGCTCAAACTGTAGGGATTAGTGATGGGTCTTGCTATATTGTGCTATGGTAAATATTGAGAAGTGAATTGTTGGATAACAATAAAAGCATAAATTAAGATGTAGACAGGCATAAGCATTAACAGTCTCATATTTGAAATGGACTAGTTTTTATTAATAAAAATTTTTTCAGCCTCTTGTTTGCTAAAGAGAAATTTGAAAAAAAAAATGTTTTACTAAATTTAACAATCTGTAAAGTGAGATAATCTGTATGTGACATTTTCATGCATGCAGATGTTTTATAAATTGTTTATAGGAAATTTTTAAAACCCCAGGTTTCTTGTTTTCCTAAGATCTGGTAATACTGCTCACCTCTCTTTTGATGAAGTTGTCAATGTGATAAAACATTGAAGCTCTGGGGTGCTCAGTGTCACTTTGGATGATACTGAATTTTTCAATCTGTTCTTGCACTGATTTCCCGGTTTTGCAATGGACTCTAAAACAACACAAAGATTGCAATGCATATAGAACTGTTTTTCACTTTTTTTTTACTTAAATATTTGTAGTTTTACCAATACAACTATTTAGCAAAACCATGTAAAATAAGTTTCAAGTTGTGTTTTAATACATCTTTCACCTTCTGACACTCATGTCCTAATGAATAAGTTGTTGACATGTATATTACTTTCATTACATCATTTAACAAAATCAGGCAATAAAACAGAACTTACGGAAAAATTGAATCAAACTCCTCCTCGATGTTTTTGTGCATGTGTTGTGACAAAGCCATGTTTAGATCCAAGTCTATACCCCATGCATTTGACCAATGGTAGCCATCATTTTTACACAAAGCCTTGAGGATTTTATGGAATCCTCCTTTGCCGTGAGGTAAATTCTAAACAATCATGCATAAAATAACACTGCAGTTAATAATAATAATAATAATAATAATAATAATAATAATTAAGAACAAAAAAAACAAGCAAACTGAAAATCACATTTTTGCACTACATTTCAATACAACAGAATTAGACTTACAGGTGATATAATGGAACATGCACTGGTAAGACATAATCTCTCTGACTCTTCCACTCCATCAGAGAGACACTTTTCCAGAACACAACAAAGCATGTCAAACTGCCAACCTAACTTTTCCAGTGCCTTACATAGGTTTTGTTCCAATTTATTGTGGACCCCTGTCTGAACCTAAAGAACACTCAAACACAGATTCATGTATATGAATAGATGTCAATAGATATGAAATGGATATATCGTAACCATTGTCAGGTTTCTGAGAACATAATAACTTGTACCACATTGCCTGTCTCCGACTGCACACTTTTAATCAAGGATAAAATTCCCTTTGCTTCATTGACATAATCTCTGGCCAGGTCTTTGTTGATGCTGTTGTTAAGATTCTTCAGGAAATCCTGCAGCTTTGGGATTTCTACAGATTGTTCAAATTAATTTGTTCTAATTAATAAATATTTTAAATAATGAATATGAATATTTCATTTTAGATTTGAAAAATAGTTTTTAAATAGTTGGTTAAAAAAGTAAAAGGTTATTTTCCCAGAGGTGATACTTTACCTGTGTCACTGTGTTCCAGGCATAATGTTTTGTCAAAAAATGCCCTTGTGCTTACAGTAAAAATGTTAAGGGTCATCTTTTTCTGTAATAATAAGAACATCACATGAGTCTGTACATAGCAAAAGAAGCAATGCCCAAATGTATATATGTTGCATATATTAACATAATACCTTTAATTTAGAATTTTCAAAGCTTTCTCTCACTGCCTCTTTGGAACAGATGTTCCTCTTGCGTATACATGCTGTTTTCAGATCCTGGAAAATGATTACCAATACAATTACTGTAAGGTTTCATTTGTTGACATAATGTTACAACCTTAAAATAAACTAACAATGAACAACATCTGTACAGCATATATTATACTTAATGGTATTTTCAACATTTACTAATAAAATGTCTCTAGGTTACATATGAAACTCTAGTTCCCAGAGGGAACAAGATGCTTCATCGAGACTATTCTATATAACGCCTTCAGTGTGACCATTCTCTGAATAATGTGTGTAATCAGTCCAATGGATGGGCGAGATGTCATGAAGGGGGTGATGATAGAGAAGAGGATCTATATAAACATGTGCGGTGAAGATGGCGGCAGCTTCTGGATTGAAAAAATACAGTAAGCACTCGCAGGGATGCCGGAAGTATAGCAGGAGATGCAGCATCTCATTCCCTCTGGGAACTATGGTTACATACGAAACCTAGAGACATTCCCTTCAGGAACTCGAGCTGCATCATGAACGAAATGCCCTCACTGCCAACACACACGGAGCAGTGGGCAGCCATTTATGCTGCAGAGCACAGGGAGCAGTTGATGGTTTGGTTCCTTGCTCAAGGACACCTCAGTCATGGTATTGTCGGCCCGAGACTCAAACTCTCAACCCTAGGGTTAGGAGTCAAACTCTCTAACCACTAGGCCACGACTCCCCCAAAAATCTGTAGTAAAAGCCGAAAGATTTATGCGACAATGAGGAGAAACTCGAGCTCACCAGCATTACAGATATCCTGCAAACCCACAACAGAAAGGAAGGCCTTAGAACGGACCATAGGACACAAATAACTGGTCAGACTTCCTCCACATGGCAGCTTTGTGGATGTATGTGTATGGATCCTGAAAGTGAAGAGGTCAGAAGGCCTGTAGTACCACAGGCTGTGGCCCAGAGGAGGGCACTTAAGGGACAGCCTGGAGTACAGATAAACTTTGGCCCAACCAGGTGCAAAGTCTAGAAAGGAGGGGGCCACTGACAGGGCCTGCAAGTCTCAGACTTTCTTCAGTGATGAGATGGCTAATAGGAAGATAGACTTAAATGTCGAACTGAGCTTTGCTTTTTTTTAGGGCCGGGACTTTAACGCGTTAATTGAGATTAATTAATTACACAAAAAATAACGCGTTAACTAAGATTAATTAATTACAGAAAAAAAAATCCCGCATTTTTAATAACTTATTTTTGCACCGCGGAACGTTTCTCACTGGATGCGTTTCGCGGACCGATTATACTGAAGCACCAACTAGCGTTCGCTTATCAACGCAGCACATGATCGAACCTCAAGTATCACCTCAACGCAAAACATATTGAGAATGAGGAGTCACGTGCCGATTTGGGTTGATATGGGAGGGGTCTGAGCCGGTCATCCCTGATGGAAGGATACGCTATCTGTTGCCAGGGGCAATACCTTCAGAACTTCACAGAGGCGCGACTAAACATTTCAGAGCGCTTTCATTTTTGCGCATTTATTTTGTCGGCGGAACAGATAGAGATGGATCTACGAATACGCGAAAGAAAAGGAAGAAAGTAAATCAATGCAAAAACATAAGGCGAATGAAAGGGGACATTACAGAAACAAGCTCACATCAAGCGCAAAACAGCGGTGTTTGGAGAAGCTCTCAGGCAGCTCCCTGCAGCGGCACAGAGACCTGAACAATTTACCTATTTTCATCTATCAGTGCACACATATGGACATTGGGAATTATATTGTTTACGATGTAAATCACTTTGCATTCACTCTGTTAATGGCTTAATCTAACCCGGACATTTACATCTCGCAATCACACATTTAACTACCCTAACTAACCTAGAACTGGTTTGTCCACTTTGCAGCCCCCAACAGAAAAACCTGGTACAGTATGTGTCATTGGGCTAAAATCAAATTATAACTAAACATACACAGCTTTAGCCTACATCAAAACATGTTGGAAACGTTCGTATACATTGAACATCTCATTACAATCTAGTGTCTAGTCGCAGTTAATTCTAAATGCAATGTAATTACAATACACTAAAACGCATGTGAATAAACTTACTTTGGCCAGTACAACACTGTTTTCATCACCTGCTGTAAATGGACCCAGCCACAGCAGAAAGCCTCGTAACTTTCCAAAGACTTGTGACTTTTAAACTCCTGCATTGTGTAGTAACTTAAACCAAAAAATATATAATTCCCAATGTCCATATGTGTGCATGGAGGTAAATGGTCCAGGTCTCTGTGCTGCTGCAGGGAGCTCGTATGGGTATATTTTGGATGCTTGAGAGCTTCTCCAAATACCGCTGTTTTGCGCTTGGTGTAACCTAAAAAAAACTGTATTCCATTGTTCCTATGTTTTCCATATGTATCGTGAGAGGTACTGCAGCAGTTTTTAACGCAGCAGTAACTTCCAGGCATGGTAAAACAGTGCAGAATTGCGAGAACCTCCTCTTAACAACACATGTAAACAATCCTGTTTCGCCGCCGGTATCCTTCCAACGTGGCGGAGACTGTGATATCGAGGGAGGGGCTTTGTGCTATGACGACAGCTTCTCATTCTCAATAGCAGCTAGCGTGGACTTTACACTTTATGTTGAACTATGTATTATTTTGTTGGTGCAACAGTTTATGTTGAACTCTTTATTGTTTTGGCCAAGGTTATTGAGAGTTGGACTTAGTATGTTATGGCCTCTGAAGCAACAGAGAGATGTTTTCTAATAATCAGTGTTTCCAATGTTATATATATATATATATATATATATATATATATATATATATATATATATATATATATACCTATAAGCTTCCTGAATTTCTGAAATGTACTATTTCTAAATTGTTTCTAAATATGCTATTGCTACACTTCATGGCAAAAATTGCACTGGTCTGCGCTAGACTTGGTTGAACAAAAATGAACAATATTTTGTTGCTTAAGCTTATGTATTCAGTCATTATTCAACGGTATACTATAAATCCATGTGAAAAAAATTACTTCTCACTGTTCTCAGGTCAAATATTTATATGCGATTAAAATGCGATTAATTTCGATTAATTAATTACAAAGCCTCTAATTAATTAGATTAATTTTTTTAATCGAGTCCCGGCCCTACTTTTTTTTAGAGCCTCTAAGTCTACTGCCAGGTCCCACAGGGGGACACAAGGGTGTACCAAGGGCCTCAGTCTCAGCGCACCGCAAAGCAAACATGTAACCAGGAGGAGAGATTTTCACTTACGCATTGTATTAGTGTGCTTTCACGTTACAATAATGCGCTCTACATTTGTCAGTAAAATAATATGTTATACTGTCATATATTTTCATTCATTTTTAGGTTCTTTGATAAGGTTATAATACGAATGTCAAGTAGCAAAGTAACTTGTGTAACGTCCCCGCAGGGTGGGTCGAGACGGATAAAGAAATGTAACTTTATTTGCGGGGCAGGATGAGGTGGGCAAAATAATTTAAATCCAAAGGCGCATCACTACTCTGGTTATCACAGTGTTTACTTCCTGTTCCATTACTAGAGCTTGCTTGGGGCCCACCAGAGTGGGATTGATCCAAATGTGGCAGAAGAGAACAAAACTGAATTCAGCAGCATCTTTCTACTGTCTGCAAGACCCATTGTGAGATATTTGGCAGAAGTTTCCATGCTGCCAGAAAATCTACTAAAAGAATCAATATCCCGAGACTGACCTCCGGTGTCATATGAGCAGCCAGTTTGGTGCCCTGAAGCGTATGACCAGCAAGGAACAACTGAACTATGAACTAGTTGCTCTGGAGACCTTAGAGACAGCGATCCCCCCAGAGATGCTAGGTTTCCAGGTGGACACTGAGATGTGCACTCACTAGAGACTGCTGTGCCCTGAAGCACTGGTGGTGGCCGGGTTAACAGCTCAGCCTAGCGAGGGCACTGAGGAGATACAGGAACCATGTACTGAGGTGGACCACGCTCTTCCCCTTATGGGCAAGAGTTGATGGTTTCACCGAACAGAGGGCGCAAGCGGGGCATCGAAGAGGAAGACCCTGTCCTTTTCCTTAATATCAGACAGGGTCAACCAAAATTTCCTCCACTAAGGTCGCCATAGACCACCCTATCGCGAAAGCTCTTTGATATCTTTGTCTTTCACTTCCTCGCCCTCATCCAGCTCTTTTAGCAGGTCTGCTTGCTAAGCTTTCAGTACTGCCATAGTGTGTAGGCAACCACCAGCCTGACCTGAAGCCATGTACCCTTTGCCCACCAGCGCCAATGTAATACGAAGTGGTTTGGTGGGCAATGCCAAGGCTTTCAGCAACGATGCCACACCAGGAGAGAGATGGCTCGCAAGTGTCTGCTCAACCCAGGGCATTGCCCTGTAACAGTGCTCAATTTAGTCGCATTGCATTAGAATTATAGATGAGCAAGGGACTAAAGAGGCAGGCTGAGAATGGTCTTGCCCATGATGTAGACATGTTGGTGTGGAGATTAGGGAGGAATGGCAAACCCCTGCATGGAGGGAGCACTCATATAACTTACTTTTTTTCTGTTCAGCCTGCTTCTTGGTGGGCCAATCGATATTTAGTTTGGACACAGTGCGAGTTATCACCTCCACAAGCTCCTCATAATGTGCGGAATGAGGGGATTCATCGACACCCCGACATCCTGAGCATTGAGCACTCTCCCCGGGGGGAACAAAAGGACTTGCCCAGCTCCCAACTCGAAGAGAGTCCTCCAGGAACGAAGCGTCCGCAGCAAGAGGCACTCACAATGTGGGCAGTCAGCTCCCTCAACAGATGACTCAGGGTGCTTCACTCTCAGACAAACAATGGAAGGCTAAACTGTTGCTTGCTTTCATCACCCCTCTTATGCATAATTGATTTGTCTTTACACTTTGGCATTTGTGATTTATTTGGAAATGCGACAAACAATGGTAAATAAGACATACAGACACAGAGTGCTTCGCTGAATGACAGAAGCTGATTCTGTATCCACCCAACATGCTTTTATACTTCCTGGTATCTATGTCACCTTGTCCGTGATGTCTCACCCATCTTGCCTTGATACATGTGATTCAGAGCGTGGTCACGCTGAAGGCGTTCCCAAATGGTCTCACTGCTCTTTCGTGTTCCTGAAAGTTTTTTCTTTGGAGAAAAATTCCCAGACCTAAGCCACAGGTAATTGGAAATTAATAAATACATTTTTAGATAATTCTTTGTCATTTTTCAAACCTTGTCTGGTTTTTCCTCTTCACTGGGCCATTCATTTCTGAAAATAAATAAATAAACAAATAAATAAATAAAATGCAGTTGCGAAAAAAGTGTCAAAATGAAAGTTTAATGTAACAATGCTAGATTTTTACTTATTTATTATTATTATTATTATTTATTTATTTATTTTTAACTAAATTTGTTATTATTGTTTTGTATATTTAAATGTGCTTTAATTGTCGTACAAGATACAGGGTTAATAAAGAGCTTTTACTTCTAACCTAATGTATTCCTCTGGATCTATATCGTCAGTCTTGGTAAAGATGAAGTTGATGCTTTTGCACTCTCCTGCTTGTGTCATGTAGTAAACACAGTGTTTTAATATTTCCCAGGGGTCTTCATCAGTAGTGCCTCGGTTGATGGCACTAACGATCCACACTACAGAGCACTCTCCTAGTTTCTGCGGAATTGATACAAATTTGCACAGTGTAGGCCCTTTAAAAATCTGTTTTGCATGATTCATTCCACTGATAATAAAAAATGTGCTATTAATGAAAAGTAAATAAAAACAGCTTGTATTTACAGATTTCCATAGGCTGTCTCTAGTCTTGTTGCAGTCTCCAGTCCCAGGAATATCAACAAAGACAATGTGCTCTAGGAGAGGGTTTGGAATCTTGATGGCTACACTCTTCACAATGGGCCAGTACCAGTTACCAGGATTTGATCTACTGTGCTGTATGAATTTTGAAATCTCCTTGGCAAAGTTGGAGCCCTGTTAAACAATCAAATGATGCTGAATAAAGGAAACAGACACTGAACTATATAAACTTAAAATGTCAAATTAAGACTTATTTCATTCGAAAAGTTTGAAATAATTTAGATAAAATTAATTTTTAAATTTTGCTTTCTAAAACTTACATTAGAATGTGAAATTGGCATTTTTTCCTTCTGCAAAAGTTCATCGATTTTAGCAGATTTTGCATCTTTTTTGAGCTCCTCCAGTGTTTTCTTAAATGCATTAGCACCATAGAGTGCAGTAATCTTTTCTATTGCAATTTTAGTCATGTCATCATTCTTGTCCTCAGTTTTATCAGACAAATCCAATAAAAGATCTTTGAGTTGACTGTCCCACTCCTGCAGAGATACATGATACATACAGTATATTCCACAACGGCATGTATTAAAGTATTACCTTCACCTCACCAATTATTATTGTCTTATAAAACAATCACAACAAGTTGAATATTGAAAGTGAAACCTCTTTAGAAATGAATTCAATATCTGCTGTGTAGTTGGAGTCGCTCAGATTTCCTTCCACTTGTGTAGTAATGGCTGTACATGCACCGGAAGAACCAGACGGAAGTAGATATCTTTCTCCAAGGACTGCGTTTAAAAGGGAGCTCTTACCTTCTCCAGATCTTCCAAAAATTCCTATGGTTACCTTCTTCCTGTTTGTATTGGATTTGTTCATCATATCCATATTTGAAATCTGGTCACTGTATATAATAATATAGAAGAGGTATCTGAACACTGTTTCGCAAAAATATTTTCAAGGTAACACTTTGATTAACACATACAAACAATGTTTAAAACTGATCAACACTTACATAATATAGGCCTTTAAGTCAGTTGAGTCTTGGACTGCAATATTTTGTTTAATTTTTTTTATTACATCCTTTGTCTGCTTCATGATCAAATCTGTGTTGGGAAGTGAAGAGAATTCACAGTGAGGATGTTTTGAGGACTCAAAGAAATTCCATGATATAGCAATGCATTTTGGAACATTGTTAGGATTATAGTTATTTGAACTGCGGGAGTATTTCTATATTGCATTAACTTTTATATGTTCAAGGTTAAATTAAAGGGTAAGTTCACCCAAAAATGAAAATTAAGTCATTAATGACTCACCCTCATGTCGTTCCAAACCAGTTTAGTCTGAGAGCTCTCAGACCCTCCATTGAAGCTGTGTGTACGGTATCATAGGCGTAGGTTTGGTCTCCGCTTTGGTGGGGACACCCCGGGAAACACGGAGGAGAGAGAACTGTACATGCACACCCCCCATCCACAATTCCTGCCGGCCCGGGACTCAAACTCACAACCTTTCGATTGGGAGTCCGACTCTCTAACCATTAGGCCACGACTTCCCCAATTATCATGTACATTAGTGTTTACACTAACAAAAAATACTCTGCCACAAGGAAACAAATCTAAATAAATAAATATAATAACCCTTTTCTATTATAAACACTATTTACCCTCCAGTAGAATCACGTTTATGTTGACTGCAAGATTCTAAGTTAAGGTACAGGCTTATTGACATTCAGTTACTTGCTAACGTAGCATTCTATCATCCTGGGTAACACATACTATCACCATTTAATACTATTTTCCACAGTTGAATAAAACTGATTTTTTTTTTTTTTTTTTTTACTGGCCTTTGTATGTGGCACAGAGACAGCCCTGGTAACTTACCGTCGGCGTCGTCAACATGTGCGCGCACACACACACACATACACCACCCGCTCGCTGCTAGTGCAAGCACAAAAGTAGCCCGCCCCGCGCGTGTAGCCTGTCAGATACCCCGCCGCCAATCAAATTACGGCGTTTCTTGTACTGTCGTCATTCTGGCCATTAAAATCGATCCAAATAGCAGTTCAACGGAGCTTGCTAAATATTGGTGGGGACAAATTTGTCATCTCAAAATATTGATAGGGACTAGTACCTAGCGTCCCCCCCTAAACCTACGCCCAAGTACGGTATACTGTCCATGTCCAGAAAGGTAAGAAAAAATTTACTACTTTGATGATGTTTTTCTTACCTTTCTGGACATGGACAGTATACCGTACACACAGCTTCAATGGAGGGACTGAGAGCTCTTGGACTAAATCTAAAATATCTTAAACTGTGTTCTGAAGATAAACGGGGGTATTACAGGTTTGAAACATGAGGGTGAGTTATTAATGACATAATTTTCATTTTTGGGTGAACTAACCCTTTAAGTATCAATGCATGCATAGTACATTATTACAATGCTGCCTTTTTTCTTTTTACTCAAAGATAATTTGACCACTGAGAAATGAATACCTAATAATTCTTAGGGCTAAATTAAAAAACATTGCTTCAGACATTGATGCATATATAGTGACGTATATTACAAGTTTGAAATATTTTCATAGTTCAAAAGTGATATGCATGAATGTGTAAATACAATATGGCTTTCTTGATCGTCAGGAATATCAATAACACTGCATTTTTGTGAAACTTTGTAAAAGAAAGATGTAGTTCACACTAACATCAATTACTATGCTGTTTTGTTGTTGTTACTGTATTTTATACTTTTTAATATAAGATTAAATAACAGTGCTATTTTAGAGAAAACTAAATACTTACCTGTTGTAAGTTCCTGTGAACTCTTGTCAGGTCGCTTTGCGCTTGAGCCAGATGCTTCATTACT
The DNA here is from genome assembly GCF_003368295.1 of Carassius auratus. Taxonomy (NCBI): domain Eukaryota; kingdom Metazoa; phylum Chordata; class Actinopteri; order Cypriniformes; family Cyprinidae; genus Carassius; species Carassius auratus. Next base: position 8,199,025 of record NC_039256.1, read on the forward strand.
ACGCTTTCTTTTAGTACCTATCAGAGAATTTATAACAAGATTTTGATTGATTGGTTGATTGATTGATTGATGGATTATGGAATCAGGCAGTAAAGCATCAACAAGAGAACTTGTTTCATACCATGGCTAGTCATTGTGCAGTGAACAATGCCTAGAAAAAAAAGACAATAAATCATAATCATACATACATTTCTTTACCAAAAAGTAGTATACTTCAAGTTTATTTTATTAAGTATACTTAATTAAAGTTCAAATATATTTTATATAAGTATCCTTTATGTAGCAAGTATACAAATATCAGTGTTCTAGTAGTATACTTGTAAGGGTATTGTTTCAATACTGCTTGGGACTAAATTGGCCCACTTTCTAATATATAAATGTATACTTTTAAGTATACTTTAAGTATAACAGTAGCAAACTTTGAGTTCACTACTAGTTTACCTCTATGCTTGTAGTTTGTACTGCAATTACACTAAAATTGAACTTATAGTATATTGATAGTTGACTAGTTCAATACTTTGTACACTGTGAAGTAGAGCCCTGCGTGGGACTGTTTTCTTAAACCCGCTCGCACTGAATGTATGCTCAGGCCCGCCAGCGCCCGCACCCTGTGTGTTCAACTCCCACTCGCTCACACAGACTTTATCTCAGAGCTTGTCAAAAATGTACACAAATAGATGCTCAGAATAAATATTCATTCGAGTTATCATCCAGAATAACAGATTTAAAACATGGTTGTATTTAAATAATATGAAGTAACCGATTCTAAACCAAAGCACCACATGATAAAAACATTGGGTATTTTTTTATTTTTAATGTGGTTTTATTAACAAAGTTCGGGAGAAGCACGATCAGATAATCATCCAATTTGGCACAGGTGCATCTCGTTTAGCTAATCATCTTAAATAGCACGCAAGCGTATATATATATCCAGTCTTCCTACCTACTGTCCCACGACAGTTTTTCGGCAACCCTCCTCCACCCCAACTCCTCACTTCTAATCTATTTATCCCAAATTAGGGATAGGGGGAGTTATTTAGGTTCGGGCTATGCTCCGGGCCCGGACCCCTCCCCCAGGACAGCACGCCAAAATATGCCTACTATTTGCCTTCAGATTAGATGTAAGGGTGAACTCGTGAATTATCATTATAAAACATTAACCGTTACAAAAAAACCGCATCTATTTCACATTCACAATATCTTTCTTAACTGGCTATTGCAAAAAAGAAAATAATACTTTCTCTCTCTCTGTCTCTCTCTCTCTCTCGTGCATCTTTCTTCCGAGATCCGCCCCCACTCTGAATGCGCCTCTCTGACAGTGCACTAGATGTGGGAATGATCAAAATAACATTTTTTTTCAGTGACAAATAAGAATTGTGTCCGGATGTCTGACTTGACTTGCTTTGCTTTTGTAAAGTAAACAGCAGCTTTAGTTTTCTTCTCAACTTCTTTCTACTACACACCACCGTTCAAGGGTTCATATGAGTCTGTGCGCTGTATGTCAGAGTGGAGCACAGTTTATATTTAATTATGGATATGAACTAAAGTCTTATTGAATCTGGATTGCTTTGATTAATTATTAATTAATAATGAATAAAAAAATAATAATTGATCAAAAGTTCAGTCGCACAATTGTAAATAAAACAAGCATATCATAATTGTAATAAATCTGAAAACGGTTACTGTTGTGTCCATTTGTATTAGTGCCATATCTTTAATTATGAAATGTATTAGTCTTGTTTATTATCATGTGGTTCCTTATTTCATGTTCTTTTCTGATGTGCCCCACCCTGACTTGTTCAGACTGGATTAAACTGCACTTTTGAGGAAGTGGACGCCACATTAAACTGAATTACAGAAAACGAGAAAAATATGTTGTTTTTCATTGCTCTTTTTGGCAAGTGTCTTTAAACCTCTGGAGTTTGTTATTGTATAAAGTTTGTATGCAGTGTATGTTTCACACTTCAACATTCATGTGTATTTTTAAATCACAATTTTATCTGATGGATTACATCTTGAACATTAGGTCTTAAACACACAATCTGCACTTAGATCTTTCTTCCCTTCTGATCTGTCATATTTGATGGTAACACCTTACAGTTTCACTCAAATCTGGGTAGCAAAAACCAGTATTGTTATATTACCAAAAAAAAAAAAAAAACATAAAAATGAAAATGGTATGTCATTCAAGGACATGAAAAAATATAACAAATACAAGTTAACTATGCAACACTTAAACAAACAATAAGCACAGTACTTACTCTGCAATGAAATCCCAGCTTTTCACGCTCGGTGTCTGTATGAATTCTGCTGGCCAGATTTTTATATCAAACACATGAGGGTGGAGTTTGAGGAGTGGCATTGGACTCTGTGTTGTTGGTGTTTCTAGGTCGAAAGCACATGAAACAAACCTTATACTATCAACAGATGTTTTTTGTTTAGTTTTTTTATTGAATGTATTGTGAAAAATGGAAGTTGCATACCAGAATGGAGCCAGGTTTATTAAGTATTGGGACACCAACAATACAATTCTCCAGAATCTCTTTACATGCTATAGCTAATCTAGAGGAGATGAGTGCTCCCAGATAGGGTTAAAGTAGTCAGATCTGTTCATGTGTAAGGGGTGTCCCAATACTTCTGTCCATATAGTGTATTTAGGTGTGTATATACATTATATAATTATTAGGCACGTTGATTTTCTGATGATATATTTTTTCAAGCTCATTTTACTAATTCCAAACCCCATCAATCTTAAAAACTACTATTATTATTGTATTTAATCATTTATAAGTGATGTATAATTGTCCATGAAGACTGGAAGTAACAAACTCCTTATATTCAGGTGTGCAGAATCATTAGGCATGTTTACTTTTATTGATGAAACGAGCCAAAAAGAGGTTTTTAAAAAGTCAAAAATGATTAAATCGCCATTAGAAATATAAAAAACTAATTTGATACAGAAATTGCAAGTTAAGACATGACCATTGATAGCAAAATGCTCGGGGTCAAATAAATAAATAAATAGAAAACAGGTGGAGAAGAAAAGAGCAAAAGAATAAAGAATTAGTGTGAAATCATCAGGAAGCATTTAGTCTTCAGATCCACTATTTTCCAGAACTACAACTTTCCTGGATTCTCCAGAATGACAAGGTGTTAGAAAAGATTTGTTGAATAAATGCTGTTCTTTTTAACTTTTTATTGATCAAAGAATCTTGAAAAAAAAAAGTAACAGTTTCCAAAATAATCTCAAGTATTAGTTGAACATCTTGTGTAGTTTCTCTGTGTGTCTCACTGTTGTATGATCCTCTGTTAGTCCCACCGATTTCTCCACATTCAGGGACATGCTTCTAATACTGACACTTGTTTTTAAAATCTGCTGTTTCCTTTTATCATTGGCATAACAGTAGTCTATATGCGCCGGCAACCATCATCAATTATGATTGATGTGACCTTTGACCTATGAGTTATGTCCAAATGTGAGCCCCCGGCATGCGTGAAATTGATCCGTCATGTTTTTGAGTTCCGTGAGGTGACACGTTGTTTGTTCAGCGACCAAGTGATGAATGAGCTCCATGAAGAATTAGTTTGAAGATTATATGGATCTTTCCCATATTCGGACTCATCTGGACGTGTCTGTGTGTTATGTGACTGCGGTATCAGGTTGTAGCCTGTAATCTCTCTCACTCTGTGTGTGTGTGTGTGTGTGTGTGTGTGAACTGTGATAAAAACAAGTAGGTGTTGATGAAGAATAAATATAATAAATGATTTTAACAGATCGTAAGTTCGTATCACAGTGTGTGTGTGTATGCATTTAATATGACGGTTCTATAAAAAGATTCTCAACTTATTAATAAACTGTGAATAAACCAATAAAAATATACATTATTTTGAAAGTTTCCCTAGTTCAAGCACTACGATTCCTCACAATGAGGTTCACAACATGTTGTCGTGTATAAACTAAATCAGTACCGCGAGCCTTCTCTCTCTCTCTCTCTCTCTCTCTCTCTCTCTCTCTCCCCGCCGGTGTGAGCGCATGCTCCTGTCATTTCGGTCCGCTGCGAAAGATAAAGCGGATAAGCCGAGAAAACGTTTTAAAAGCACTAAATCTCTCACGACTGAGCTATATTATTTTAATATTTAAATAAGTAGTCTCCCTTTACATCTGTTCTCTGGCGGTTCTTGCTTATATTTTAACTAATTGTCTTATTTTAATAATGGTAGGCTATTTTTATATGATCTAGAATGGATAAGCGGTCTACGCAGTCATAGCTTTGATCATCGTATCTAACTCCGTCTCAAACATGGTTCAAAGCGTTTTTAGTTGTTTAGCTAAAATTACATCTATTTTAAACATGAATCAGCTTTTATTCTCGTCATTTGGCGTTGGATCATTTATTTCACAGTGTTTCTAGCTACGATGCAAACACGGCTCGTCCTATAAAGTAAACTATGTCTGATTTTCAGAAAAGTGGTCCGGAGAACATTGCTGGAATGTTTACAGACAGGTCTCATGCTGCTATCTTCACCACCATAATCTTACTCTTTGTTTTGAGAAGATTGTTTGAATAACATCAAGGTAGTTTAGAGCCTGTTTCAGATTTAACCGTGAAAACATGGTCGTAAAAGACACAGTGCTGGTTATTTTCACAGACTTCAGGCTCTGATTGTAAACGGAAAGCTATGTTTACCCATGTGGAAGTAATCACACTGAAATATTTACGATGTCTCATACAAACCTTTCATTAAAAAAATGTTTACCATCACAACTTGTATCTCTACAAGATGATGAAGAGCAGTATGATTATTAAAAATAAGAATAAGCACCCAAACGATGAGATTTAGTAGATTTCAAACCTAAACTCAAGATGCTCTAATGCAGAGGTTAGAAGTAGTCAAATGAGCTTCTGATGAATGAAAGACACTTACAGAGAGTTTTCTTTATGCATTAGACTTAGACTGAAAATCAGTTGTCATAAGTTTGTTTCCAACAAATCAACTTTAGAAAGGCACTACGAATGTCTCACAGAATCTTTACAACAGATTACACGTTCTATCTCACTAAAAATGTTATAATTAACCGTGATGTTTAAACGCACCATATTTATGTCCACACTATAATGTTTTATTTTATTCAAATAAAAACAAGAGGGTCTATATAGTATTATATTATTAAGCGTTGATCAAATAATTGCTAAGCAATAATAAAGGTAAAGGATTTTATTGTCATCCCAAAGCATGTACATGAGCTGGAACGAAATTAGACACTGAGGCCCGGTTAAAACCATACACAATAAATAACTAACTACTCATCAATAAATACAATAGATAAAATAACAAATAATACAAGCCCATATTAATATATGGGTACAGTCTCTCCACACACTAAAAACCCTTAAAAATTAGCTGTATAGTAATAAAGTTAGTGCAATCTAATTTAGGACAGCAAGTTCAGTTTATCAATTCTGTAGTTGTCAATGTTAAAAAGTCTCACGACTTCTGATAGAAACTGTTTTTTAACCTTGATGTCCTAGCTCTGATGCTGCGCAGCCTCCCGCCTGAAGGAAGAGGGTCAAATAGTCTATTGGTAGGGTGAGAGAAGTCTTTCATGATCCTAGTCTTGCATCTGTTGATGTATATATCTCCAATTGCAGGGAGACTACAACCGATGACTTTCTCTGCCGTCTTAACCACACGCTGTAGGGCCTTCCTCTCTGTTACAGAGCAGTTTCCATACCACACTGTTATACAAGATGTTAGGAGGCTCTCCACCACACACCTATAAAAAGATGTGAGAACTGTAGTTCCCAAGACAGCCTTTTTAAGCCTCCTCAGAAAATACAGCCTTTGATGAGCCTTTTTTACCAGACTATTACAGTTGGATTTCCACTTTAAGTCATCATTGATATGTACTCCTAGATATTTGTAGCTGGAGACAATCTTCACCTCAGCTCCCTCAATACAAATGGGAGGGGGGTGCCTCCTATTGGTTTTTCTAAAGTCCACAATAATTTCTTTAGTCTTTTCCACGTTAATGCATAGGTTGTTGTCCTTGCAACAGGCCACCATTTGTTCCACCTCTGATCTGAGAAATGAGTCCCATCACCACAGTATCATCTGCAAACTTGACAACATGATTACTCGGGTGTCTGGCTGAACAATCATATGTCAGCAGTGTGTACAACACTGGGCTCAGGACACATCCCTGTGGTGAGCCGGTGTTAAGAACAATGGTGGAAGAAAATGTATTATGGATTTTTACAGACTGTTTTCTGTTTGTTAAAAAGTCCAGAAAATTCCAGTACCCAGTTGCACAATGAGTAACTCAGTCCTAAAATTTCCAGTTTGTGTATCAATGTCTGTGGAATGATTGTATTAAAAGCCGAACTAAAATCCATAAAAAGCAATCTCGCATAGGTGTCTTTGCTGTCCAGATGGGTAAGAGCCAGATGTAAAACTGATGAGACGGCATCTGCAGTGGACCTGTTCTTTCGATAAGCGTACTGATTCTGGTCAGTGCTGCCATCAATTTTCTCACTGATGTGAGTCATGACCAGCCGCTCAAAACACTTCATCACTATTGGGGTAAGTGCTACCGGGCGATAGTCATTCAAACATGACACTGTGTTAGTCTTAGGAACAGGAATGATTGTAGCAGATTTAAAGCATGAGGGTACAACTGCTTTTGACAGTGAGATATTAAAAATGTCAGCCAGTACCTCTGAGAGCTGAAATGCACAGTCTTTCAGAACCCTGCCTGGGATGTTATCTGGGCCTGCAGCTTTCCGTGGTTTGACTCTCTGAAGGACCCTCCTGACATCTTCTGTGGTAACACTGGGTGGCTGCTCACCAGGTGCTACAGTGAGTCTAGTGCTAGGAGTGTTATTAGAGACCTCAAAACGAGCATAGAAAGTGTATCTTGAGAGCATAATCAGCCTTGGCTCTTTTTATGCCGGTATTCAAATTCCTCCTTGCCACTCGAAGCGCCTCCGTGTCACCCTTCCTGAATGCTGAATCTCGTGCTCTCAGAAGTGATCTGACCTCAGCAGTTAGCCAGGGCTTCTGGTTAGGGTGGATAGTTATTGTCCTAGTGGTAGTAACATCATCCACACACTTACTTATGTAACAGGTGACAGAGGATGCATACTCGTCCAGATCCACCTCTTCAGCATCTGTTGATGTCTCCCTGAAGACCTGCCAGTCAGTACTTTCAAAGCAGTGTTGCAACACAGAGGCAGCATTACTGGGCCACACTGTAATTGACTTTTGTGTTGGTTTCATTGTCTTCACAGGTGGGCTGTAGGAGGGAACAAGCATAACAGAGATATGATCAGACAGTCCAAGGTTAGGAAGAGGGAGTGATCTGTAGGCTCCGCGTCTGTTTGTGTACACACGATCGAGGGTGTTATTTCCCCGGGTTGCAATAGTAACATGTTGATAAAACCTTGGTGTAATGTCCATCAAATTTACATGGTTAAAATCTCCAGCAATCACATAAAATGCATCCGGGTACTTGTTTTGGAGAGAGACTATGTTTTCATGTAGTTCTGCTAGCGCCTCATTAGCTTTTGCGCTCGTGGGGGATATAAACAACAATATTGAACACTGCTGTGAGCTCTCGCGGTAGATAATACGGCCGGCAACACACCAATTTGAAAAACTAATAGAATGCATAATCGATATAAAACCTGGATGACGAGTAATTTCTTACTGTTAAATACTGAAAAAACAGAGTTGTTAATCATAGGGCCTAAAAACTCTGCTTGTAATAACCTAGAACACTGTCTAAGACTTGATGGTTGCTCTGTCAATTCTTCGTCATCAGTTAGGAACCTAGGTGTGCTACTTGATCGCAATCTTTCCTTAGAAAGCCACGTTTCTAGCATTTGTAAAACTGCATTTTTCCATCTCAAAAATATATCTAAATTATGGCCTATGCTCTCAATGTCAAATGCAGAAATGTTAATACATGCATTTATGAGCTCAAGGTTAGACTATTGTAATGCTTTATTGGGTGGTTGTTCTGCACGCTTAGTAAACAAACTACAGCTAGTCCAAAATGCAGCAGCAAGAGTTCTTACTAGAACCAGGAAGTATGACCATATTAGCCCGGTCCTGTCCACACTGCACTGGCTCCCTATCAAACATCGTATAGATTTTAAAATATTGCTTATTACTTATAAAGCCCTGAATGGTTTAGCACCTCAGTATTTGAATGAGCTCCTTTTACATTATACTCCTCTACGTCCGCTACGTTCTCAAAACTCAGGCAATTTGATAATACCTAGAATATCAAAATCAACTGCGGGCGGCAGATCCTTTTCCTATTTGGCGCCTAAACTCTGGAATAACCTACCTAACATTGTTCGGGAGGCAGACACACTCTTGCAGTTTAAATCTAGATTAAAGACCTATCTCTTTAACCTGGCATACACATAACATTAGATAAGATAAGATAAGATAAGATAAGATAAGATAAGATAAGATAAGATAAGATAAGATAAGATGATCAGATAAGAATCACTTTATTCACCAAATGCATCAGCAGATACACAGGAATTTGATATGGCCATCAGTAACACATAAACTCAACACACAAACAAATATGCGTATAGCTGCAAAAAGCATGCCTAAAACAATCAAATCAAATAATAAAATGGTCCAAAAATAGTGCTAGATCAGCTATTCATAAGGGAAATGGCTTTTGGAAAAAAAACTATTAAGATGGCGTGAGGTCCTTGTCCTCACTGCTCTGTACCTTCTTCCTGAAGGAAGCAGCCTAAAAATGTCACTTGCTGGATGGGACTGATCAGCAGCAATTTTAGCCGCCCTCTTCCTGACTCTGGCCTCATATAGGTCATTAATTGACAGCTGCCTTTGTCCAGTCAGCCTCTCTGCTGTGCGCACAATACACTGTAGTCTGACCTTCGCCTGGGCTGATGCAGATGCAAACCAAACAGTAATGGATGCTGAAAGAAGGCTTTCCACAGTGGCTCTATAGAATCTAGTGTAGCAGAAATGAGTCGAACCAGACAAATTAAAGAGTCTATCAGAGCTGTGTGCATTGAAACGAGAGCCGAACTCCTCAGGAAGTCATAAATCAGTTCTAGTGCCACAAGAACCAAGCAAGATAACCAACCAACCAACTTGTTCAAACAACAGCTTTCAACATTAACACCAATAGAACAATTATTGACAATTTTAATTCGAAGAAGAGATTGTACAAATTTATTGTTCGTGATTGAAATGCAAAGCTGGACATCACATGTAAACCCAGGAGATCAAGTTAAATACTTGCATTGACTTCCCCCCCCCAGCAGAACCAGACTGAAATTCCTAAGGGGGAAGGGCTTTAAACCTTTGTCTTCACAGAAAAGTCCCTTTGCCAAAGAATGGCAAAGAAACTGCTTTTTGTACATTATATATGGACCAGAATGAACTCAAAAAGACTTATAAATGAATCATTCCATTGCTTAACTCCATATTCATTTACGTGTAACCCACACATTTGACTATCATGTATAATCACTTATTGTGTATGTTTTGATAACTATAGGATACATAGTCATGTCTAGTATTGATATAATCAAATTTTCTTGCTTGATATTGTCCTGACAATCATTTATTTGTAAAATATATCATAATCGTGTTATAGGAATCATGTCCAAAATTAGGCCCTGCGGGGCAGGAACCACATGCTTGGTAAGATAAACAAATGATTTATGATACCCCGAGCCAAGACCATATCTGATTGGTCAAGGCAACATTTGAGAGGTGGCCAACAAGGAAGTTTAAATACTTTGGACACCATGAAATTTTGCTTTTAGACTGCTTTTAGTCCCTTGCTGCTGCTATTAGCCATGTCTGTTTCTAGTCTCTAGCTATGCTTCTGCTAGCTTGTAGCTTCTAGCCATGCGGTTTAGTCATCACTGTTTGAGCGCGGTTCCTGCGTGCTTCGGCCTGCCTGCTGCTACTATGCCACGATGAGAAGGAACACAACCTAGTCTCGTCAAACTTTATTTCTTTTCTTTTCCGTTTGAGAGTTTCGTGTTCTGAGTTAAGTTTTGTAACGTCGAGTCTCCGACGCCTGACCTCGGATGCCCGTTCAACTTCGACCAGCGCACACGACTCTGCACTTTCAGCCAACGCCCAACAACCACGGGCTTCCCAAGATGTCACTTCACTACTGAACTTCCAGCCAATCAGCGACATCGGGATACCCCTTTCAACGGGAGTCCCTTTCACAGGAAACGAAGGCAACGTATCCCCAGATATTTGTTGTGCTGGTGTATCTAATATAATTTTAGTCACATTGAGGAACTCAATGCAAGGGCTAATTACGTGATTGATGATTGTTCATGTCTATGCAATTTAACGTATTGCTGTAAACTTGGAATTCCATATTTCCATTCTCTTAAACTCATCTTTTCCTAACTTTCGATCTTCCTGCAACTTGTGTGAATGTGTGAGTGCGTGCGTTTATGTGTTAGATTAATTTATATGTCTTAGATTTATCTAATAAAGCCTTATTCATATTGAAAAGAGAAGTATCTTGTGTTTTGTGCTTACAAGTTAATGTCTTAAACTGCCGATCTTGTTACTGTGCTAATTGATAGTGTTTCACTATAGTTTGGATATTAGTATCCAGTGCAGATTTTATGTTAAACGGCTTGTTCAGTGAATCGCAGTGATCAGACGTGAAACAGTGATTCTGTTCAAATTCCCTTTAAAATCTTAAATGATTCCCTTTGAGCTAAATTGACCTGTTTCCCTTACATTTATTATGGTGGAGAATGATGCGGGCAGTTTAATCTAAATTGTGAGCATAAACCAAGTTATTTAATCTTTGATTTTGCTAAAGGAATGAAAGATGAGAAGCTAGCGAGACGTGTATGTGTGTGTGTGACCCGTGGCGTAGGCAGCGCGCGCCCCCCTCAAATGAATGAAAGCAGCTAGAACTCATGTCCGTCTCTTCATTGTTAACAGCAGTAAGTGAACTTAAAAGTAAACATCTGAGATCGTACAATAAGGTAGAAATTGAGCGTGTTCCTCATTTGTGTAATGCCTTGTTTTATAGCTGATTTGATTTCACTGCGTGTTCCAGTGCCTTTCAAACGCTATCTCAGTCACTGTTTGCTGAACGGAGCTAAACTGTTAGTGTTTCAAAAATAAAGAATAGTTTTGAGCGTGTTCCTCAATCTATTTATCAAAGCCCCCGTATTCATATTTCATATAGTTTGATTGCCAGTGCGTGTTCCACTGCCGAATCAAATTTAATATTCGACTCCCCTAAGTTAACTTTAAACATTAGAGAACAATATTTGCCCATTTGTATCCGTTCACAAAGTGAATGCAATCTCACGTAACACTGCATGTGTCCGAGAGTAATTTGAATGGGAGTTTTTAAAAGCTTGATCAAGTAAATTTTAACTGTGTACCAACAGCGAAGGAAAACTTTTATGTTTGTGTCCAGAAAAACTGGCACGGAGAATCAAATTGCTGAGATTGATATAATAACTACAGCAGGAAGCTGCTATTTGAATTAAGATAAATTTAACTCTACACAAACTGAGAGTTTAAGTGCCACATCGCAAAAAGGCGGTGTTGTTATTTGTACAGTGTTGAAATGAGCCGACATTTCATGTAACATGCTTAACTGTATTTGCAACAATGCAAGGATTCATGTGCTAACGTAATTCACTAGAGTGTGTTTTGGTTGCCATAGTGACGACCGTGACCCGGAAGCCTAACGTACTTCCGGAGCAACTCTGAACTGTGCACGCGCAGTGCACAAACTCCGCGGTGTCGCTAAGCTAACGAAACCATTGCATTTACATTGAAGTCTATACTAAAGCCACTAGCCTCAAAGGTTAGCCGTTAGCATTACAATCCAGTGGATGAATAGTGTGTGTTTGGGCAACGCTGACGTGATTTAACCATCTTTAAACATCTTAACTAACACTTGTTAGTCTCTTTCTCTTTATTGCTCTCTTTTCTCACTAAACCACTTATTTTCATTTTACTAGAAAGGGAAATTCTGACTCACAATTATTAATTGTCAAATTGAAATTTAATTGAAACATTAAATTTATTTTGAATCATTTAAAATTTCCCTCTCAGATCATTTCATATGATCTTTTATTTCTAGTATTCTCTTTTGGTCTTAATTATTTAGGAATGAATAAGCCTTGAACTTTGGAAGTTAAAGTAAACTTATTCTTCCTAATTTATTTATTACCCATCTGAATATATGCTATTCAGACCTTTAATTATTTGAATGCGTTTTACCCCCTTCCTATTTTGGTTATACACTTAACCACTATTGTTTTACTTATTGATTTCCTCTTTTTAATTTCATTTTTGCATATCTTGCCCATTTATTATTTTTTTTAATTTTACTTTTTCTTACCATTTCTTTACTTTGTGTATCCTAGCCTGGTAACGACAAACCTTAGCCCTGAATGGAGACATTTTTATCCCTCACTACGAGTTCAAATAAATTAGAAAGACAACTCTCTTTCACTTAAAGTTTATTTTGTTTGATTAGTTGTGCAGCAACTAACACAACGCTCTCCTTGTAGTTGAGATAACCGCTACTGAGACTTACCATCTCCGTCCTCTCTCTCCTTTACTTTCCTCTTCTCTTTTTACATTTGTAGGACATGTAAGAACCATCAATCAATTCTAAGTGAATTAAATACACAATCGTGCCAAAGACGACGAATCATCCTCTCCTTTGTTCTTCCTAACCTCCCTACATTTGGAAACGCAATCCAAGTTTTAGCATCTCATCCAACGTTGAGATCAATTTAATAGAGATACGTGTTGAACAACTGTCGCCTTTGCAGCCTCCCTGGTGAGCAGTCCAACTGAAAGGTGTACGGTGTCAATCCTGTCAGACTAAGAAAAGAGATATCAGAATTATTATTGTATTCTTTTGTCCAAAGCAAGAAATATAATAATATTGTTTAAGTTTTTGATAACATTTAATTAGAAAAAATAATTTTCCTCATTTGAAAAACATTTTGCTTGTCATTTGAATTTGTTTTTCACCTCTGTCTCTCTTTTCCTCTTCCTCATTAGAGTGACAAAGTCTTCGCATCTCTAGTCTACTTAGACACCCTGAGACCAACACAGTCATCACCACATTTCACTAGTGGTTCACAATCACTGATACAACACTTAGTTGTCCCACCACACATAGGCTTTTACTCCACACAGATCTGTGTCAGTCTCTCTTCTCCCCAGCATGCCAACATGCCGCAGACTGCAGACCCCATTGCCCATGGGGAAGATGTGAACATTTGGCTGAGAGGCATGACAGACAGCCTCACTCCAAAGACATTTGAACTGTTATTATTTTTTAATAATAATCCTAATCCTGAGAAGATTCCTGACACAAGATTCAAGCCAGAACAACAACCACGAGGAGCTAGTCAAGATCACGAGCTCACTAAGCTATGCCTTCACAACCCAGCTGAAACTGAGCGACAAGCACATCACCCACCTTCAAGAGGAGCTGACACGTGCTCAACGTCGCATAGACAAGCTGGAAGTGAAAGTTCAAAATCAACTCAAAGCACCCAGCGAGAGGGAGCAGGATACAACAGAACAAGTTATGAAGCTCCAAGCAGCCCTGGCAGCAGCTCAGCTCGACCAGCAACATGCAACGGCTGCTCAGAAAGACCTGGTAAACAGACTCCAGTATGCCGAACAGCTACTAGAGAAAGCCAAGATAGACATCAGAAACAAGAACTCTGAAATCAGTGCTTTGAAAGACCACCTTGAAAGGTACAGAACTGAAATGGACAATCTGACCCAACAACTAGACGATACCAACGATGAGCTCTACAAGGTCAGAAAAGAACTCCAAAATGCTTACAAGCACAAACAAGAGCCAAGGAAAGAGAAACCTCTCTTAGCCTCATCACTGCTGAGCAGAGCAGAGTCCCACGTCCAAGAACTGGCATATGACGAAAGGAGTGAAGGGCCACAACCCAAAACATCACCTGCCTTCGCCACACAACCCTTTCCTGCCAACGAAAGAAAACCTCCTGTCCAAGACCTTGAAGCTGCACTCGGGATGACCATCAAAGACCTCAACAAGCTGTCTGAAAACATCAGCAGGTTCAATCCGAACTCCACAGAGGGCCACGACATCCAAGCTTACCTGCGAGATATCGAATTTCACCTGGAAGTGAGACCTCATGTGACTGACAGAGACTGGTTATACCTCCTTAGAGCCACGTCCAGTCCCGAGGTACGAAACTTTCTAGATCGACAGCCCAGTCAAACAAAGTCAAACTACCAGCGACTTCGTGAGGTCCTGATTAAAGAGTTTACAGACCCAGAGTCTGAACATGGACTGTTAACTGCCTTGGAAACCAAACCAGGTCGTCAAGAGACTCCACAAGCTTACTACAACCGAGTCCGACAAGCCTACTTTGGTGCACACAACAAGCCTGACCTTGAAGAGGATGTGAACTTCAAAAGCCTCTTCCTAAGAAATCTGCACCCTGGAGTCCGAACTCCATGACCATCCAACAGTTGCGTGACCTAACACAGAAGGCCTATAACCGTTGAGATAACCGCTACTGAGACTTACCATCTCCGTCCTCTCTCTCCTTTACTTTCCTCTTCTCTTTTTACATTTGTAGGACATGTAAGAACCATCAATCAATTCTAAGTGAATTAAATACACAATCGTGCCAAAGACGACGAATCATCCTCTCCTTTGTTCTTCCTAACCTCCCTACATTTGGAAACGCAATCCAAGTTTTAGCATCTCATCCAACGTTGAGATCAATTTAATAGAGATACGTGTTGAACAACTGTCGCCTTTGCAGCCTCCCTGGTGAGCAGTCCAACTGAAAGGTGTACGGTGTCAATCCTGTCAGACTAAGAAAAGAGATATCAGAATTATTATTGTATTCTTTTGTCCAAAGCAAGAAATATAATAATATTGTTTACGTTTTTGATAACATTTAATTAGAAAAAATAATTTTCCTCATTTGAAAAACATTTTGCTTGTCATTTGAATTTGTTTTTCACCTCTGTCTCTCTTTTCCTCTTCCTCATTAGAGTGACAAAGTCTTCGCATCTCTAGTCTACTTAGACACCCTGAGACCAACACAGTCATCATCAGCAGGTTCAATCCGAACTCCACAGAGGGCCACGACATCCAAGCTTACCTGCGAGATATCGAATTTCACCTGGAAGTGAGACCTCATGTGACTGACAGAGACTGGTTATACCTCCTTAGAGCCACGTCCAGTCCCGAGGTACGAAACTTTCTAGATCGACAGCCCAGTCAAACTAAGTCAAACTACCAGCGACTTCATGAGGTCCTGATTAAAGAGTTTACAGACCCAGAGTCTGAACATGGACTGTTAACTGCCTTGGAAACCAAACCAGGTCGTCAAGAGACTCCACAAGCTTACTACAACCGACTCCGACAATCCTACTTTGGTGCACACAACAAGCCTGACCTTGAAGAGGATGTGAACTTCAAAAGCCTCTTCCTAAGAAATCTGCACCCTGGAGTCCGAACTCCATGACCATCCAACAGTTGCGTGACCTAACACATAAGGCCTATAACAAGCAGAAGTTGGCCTCAAAGAAAGGTAACAAAACATCCACACTCTTGAACTCTGTCAACAAAGACTCAAGCCTTGCACTGGACGACACTCAGTGGCATCACAACACCAGAGTCTTCCTTCAAGAGCACAGAGAACGTGACACCCATATCCACGACCGCTTTCAGCCCAACTGCTGGAAAAATCCATGGGACTAGCCAGGCTTCTCAAGAAACCAAAAGGATAAGAACATCTGGAAACCTAACCAGATATCCAAAGGTAATCAGCTGACTCATCCAAGAGCAACTCGTGTGGGTAAGCGACAACAAAACCCACCTCAGCACCACTCAGACATGCACAGTGCTGAGTATGCACAAGAACATGACCGCTTACCATTAGAAGACACGGAACAAGTCATTGAACAACTAAGAGAGTTCCTTCAAGACAATTTACATGCAGGTGACCACAAATTTGAGTCATGCTCGCTGTGACCAGCGACAGAACGGAAGGCCGGTGATCACCTGGTGCACCACATCAGAGATGACAAGCACCTGTTCAACAACAACCCTGAATGAACAAGTCTTTCACGGCCAACTGTTGAGGAAAAATCTGAGGTACTAAAGGACATCACCTCAGACACCTAACACAGTCACTAACAAACTGTCAAATTAACTCCAACTTCAAGAACCACATTCCCTGTCTGTGCAACATTAACCACCAGAGCACAGAAGGTCAGAAAGTCTGCTACAGCCAGAAGGCATCACAGGGAGAATGCAACATAGGAGACAAAGTTTTGCAACCCAGCTTCACACAGCCATGCCAAACTGCCTCCGACTGTGTGCTAAAGAACTTCCTGCCTTGCTGGACTGACCCTCATTAGACCATGGACACGCCCTCATCCAAGTCAAGGATGCTGAGAGCCAGTCTTCAGTGACATGCTAGAAAAAGGGGGAGACAACACAGACTTGAACAGATCTGACCACACATGCACTACACCAGTAACACACAATATTACCTACACCCAGAGGTAAACACATCTACAGATAACACAGTCAACAAACATATTCTTCCCACAGGTATAATATCCAACTTTTTCATCCTAGCTCAATAGTAGTTGTAACCCATGCTAGGAAAACCCACAGCAGCCTTGTTTTGTTTTTTTCTTCTTTTACCTATCCTTCTCCCTCCCCTTTCCTGAGTAGGTGAAACGCCTAGACACCCTGCAAGGGTCGAAGGTCTGATATTAGGATTGACTCGCAACACCTAATATCCGTCAGCCACTCTAAACTGAATGGAAGCCAGAGAGCTCCATGCATGATAGGTCAATTCATTGAATTGAAAATTAAATTACTAGAAAACTAACGGTAAATGTGTAAAGACAACCTAGAAGAACCAAACAAAGTTAACCACAAGTTTGATTGATGAATCAAAATAAAACAACAATTTCCAAAACGATCTAAACTATCCTCAATGTGCTAAACTACATTGACTAATTGAACTTAACCACGTGTACCTAAATAACCTGATGCCTGCACCAGTACAGTAACTGTCATGGAGGTGTTGTCTTGCTCTTTGCTGTGTTTGTCTGCTTCTTCTGCCTTTGTTTCTCCAGCGATCGACGATGTCTTCACCTAAACACCTCGCCGATCGAAAGGGGGATATATGTAGCAGAAATGAGTCGAACCAGACAAATTAAAGAGTCTATCAGAGCTGTGTGCATTGAAACGAGAGCCGAACTCCTCAGGAAGTCATAAATCAGTTCTAGTGCCACAAGAACCAAGCAAGATAACCAACCAACCAATTTTGTTCACACAACAGCTTTCAACATTAACACCAATAGAACAATTATTGACAATTTTAATTAGAAGAAGAGATTGTACAAATTTATTGTTCGTGATTGAAATACAACGCTGGACATCACATGTAAACCCAGGAGATCAAGTTAAATTCTTGCATTGACTTCCCCCCCCAGCAGAACCAGACTGAAATTCCTAAGGGGGAAGGGCTTTAAACCTCTGTCTCTACAGAACATCCCTTTGTCAGAGAATGGCAAAGAAACTGCTTTTTGTACATTATATATGGACCAGAATGAACTCAAAAAGACTTATAAATGAATCATTCCATTGCTTAACTCCATATTAATTTATGTGTAACCCACACATTTGACTATCATGTATAATCACTTATTGTGTATGTCTTTTGATAACTATAGGATACATAGTCATGTCTAGTATTGATATAATCAAATTTTCTTGCTTGATATTGTCCTGACAATCATTTATTTGTAAAATATATCATAATCGTGTTATAGGAATCATGTCCAAAATTAGGCCCTGCGGGGCAGGAACCACATGCTTGGTAAGATAAACAAATGATTTATGATACCCCGAGCCAAGACCATATCTGATTGGTCAAGGCAACATTTGAGAGGTGGCCAACAAGGAAGTTTAAATACTTTGGACACCATGAAATTTTGCTTTTAGACTGCTTTTAGTCCCTAGCTGCTGCTATTAGCCATGTCTGTTTCTAGTCTCTAGCTATGCTTCTGCTAGCTTGTAGCTTCTAGCCATGCGGTTTAGTCATCACTGTTTGAGCGCGGTTCCTGCGTGCTTCGGCCTGCCTGCTGCTACTATGCCACGATGAGAAGGAACACAACCTAGTCTCGTCAAACTTTATTTCTTTTCTTTTCCGTTTGAGAGTTTCGTGTTCTGAGTTAAGTTTTGTAACGGCGAGTCTCCGAAGCCTGACCTCGGATGCCTGTTCAACTTCGACCAGCGCACACGACTCTGCACTTTCAGCCAACGCCCAACAACCACGGGCTTCCCAAGACGTCACTTCACTACTGAACTTCCAGCCAATCAGCGACACCGGGATACCCCTTTCAACGGGAGTCCCTTTCACAGCAAACGAAGGCAACGTATCCCCAGATATTTGTTGTGCTGGTGTATCTAATTTAATTTTAGTCACATTGAGGAACTCAATGCAAGGGCTAATTACGTGATTGATGATTGTTCATGTCTATGCAATTTAACGTATTGCTGTAAACTTGGAATTCCATATTTCCATTTTCTTAAACTCATCTTTTCCTAACTTTCGATCTTCCTGCAACTTGTGTGAATGTGTGAGTGCGTGCGTTTATGTGTTAGATTAGTTTATATGTCTTAGATTTATCTAATAAAGCCTTATTCATATTGAAAAGAGAAGTATCTTGTGTTTTGTGCTTACAAGTTAAGTTAATGTCTTAAACTGCCGATCTTGTTACTGTGCTAATTGATAGTGTTTCACTATAGTTTGGATATTAATATCCAGTGCAGATTTTATGTTAAACGGCTTGTTCAGTGAATCGCAGTGATCAGCCGTGAAACAGTAATTCTGTTCAAATTCCCTTTAAAATCTTAAATGATTCGCTTTGAGCTAAATTGACCTGTTTCCCTTACACTAGACCGAACAGAGCTGAAAATGTTTAGTTTATTTAACTGTCTCAAAAAAAACATTCCACTATGAGCTCTCTTAAGAATAGAGGAACTGTTTTCCTCCCATTTAAAGTCATTTGTGATAACAGTGATAATCATCTACCGAGCGGTTTGCCCTGTAAGCAAACTGTATTTGATCAAGATAAGGAGCTGTGATGTGACAGAACCAACCGCTCCAGACATTTCATGACCACTGATGTAAGGGCCACCGGTCTGTAGTCGTTAAGGTCCACAGCTTTGTTTTTCTTAGGCACTGGAATAATAGTTGAACAAACTCGGAACCCTGCATAAAACAATTCTATAGAATCTAGACCGAACAGAGCTGGAAACGTTTAGATTATTTAACAGTCTCAAAAAAACATCCCACTATGATCTCTCTTAAAAATGGATACTAATACTATATGCTCATACTAATACTATATCTCATACTAATATGCTTTTAATATCCAAGCAAAGTCACCTTTATTTATATAGCGCTTTAAACAAAATACATTGCATCAAAGCAACTGAACAACATTCATTAGGAAAACAGTGTGTCAATAATGCAAGATGATAGTAAAAGGCAGTTCATCATTGAATTCAGTGATGTAATTTCATTGCTCATTATACCATGGTGTTATACTGGTTTCCGTAACCGTCCTTAAGTGTAAAGGAGCAACTGTATTTAAATTGCTAGAAAAGAGAGAGTCCATAGTTTAATCTCATAGTCTCATAGTTACATCATCAAGTTGTTCAGTTCTCACACACACACACACACACACACACACACACACACACACACACACACAGAGTGAGAGAGATTACAGGCTACAACCTGATACCGCGGTCACATAACACACAGACACGTCCAGATGAGTCCGAATATGGGAAAGATCCATATAATCTTCAAACTAATTCTTCATGGAGCTCATTCATCACTTGGTCGCTGAACAAACAACGCGTCACCTCACGGAACTCAAAAAGATGACGGATCAATTTCACGCATGCCGGGGGCTCACATCTGTACATAACTCATAGGTCAAAGGTCACATCAATCATAATAGTTGACGGTTGCCGACGCATATAGACTACTCATAAACTTTATTACAATAACATTGTTCTGAATTGGCAAAGAATTATAAAAGGCCAAATTATATGCAACAGTAGAAACAAATTCCTAAAAGCTTTATTGACTCTGTTGGTGTCGCACGCTAGAAGAATGTTTCAATTGACATTTTTGAACCAGTTGTGAATTTTTGTGTTATAAGGGGAATATATCGAAATTACATCAGAGTTTTATTTTGTTATATTCTGTTGACTGACTTTGCAGCCGAGAGGTCAGAGAGGTAAAATAAAAGAGTGATGTCATCAGCGAACGAGAGAGTAGAGTGAACGTGGACTGTTGATTGTATATGTGTACAGAGAAATTCTCGCGTGTGAATATTATCTCCAACTTTGAACAGGGAAGTATACATTTTTCAAAAAAGAAAAAGGAAGTTTTGTCTGTCCAGGAGTGCGACATAAACTTGGTGTTCCCGCCCGCTTTGAAGTTTGATAGCGAGGAGGCAGGACGACACATCGGTTACTGGCTGTGACGCAGTGAGAGCTGGCGGCTACAGAGGAATACTGAATACAGCAGTGCTACACACAAGTGAAGGTAAACATTTTTCTGTCATGTCTACAACACCGCAGATGTCATCTGAATGGGAAAATGTTGTGGCGGAGATAGAAGAAAAGTTGTTAACACTGTCAGCATCGGAGTTGAATGATATATGCGCAGCACTGAGCTTAACTGTGGATAGGAGTGAAAGAGTATGTAGGAGAAGAGGTAACATCAGGAGAGGATGAAGGCTTGTCTGTGTTACTGCAACTAAATGATAAAATTGATGAATTAAAAGAGAAAAATTATGATGGTGAAGAACCGCTTCAAAAGATGGGGCAAAGATGGGTCACACAACTTGTATGACACCCAGTAACTTAAATGAACAAAGATAAATGTTTCTGCTGCAAATGCAATTGAAGCCGCATCTGTTGCAAATCAGAGTGTAGCCTGTGTTCATCCACTGTACAGAAGAGATCTTAAAATAATAAGACAAATTGTGGAACCAAATCAGAAGGATAAATTGGCATACACTAGTTTGGTAAGACAAATTCTACTTCTGTGTGTACGGTATACTGTCCATGTCCAGAAAGGTAAGAAAAACATCATCAAAGTAGTCCATGTGACATCAGAGGGTCAGTTAGAATTTTTTGAAGCATCGAAAATACATTTTGGTCCAAAAATAGCAAAAACTATGACTTTATTCAGAATTGTCCTCTCTTCCGTGTCTGTTGTGAGAGAGAGTTAAAAACAAAGCAGTTTGTGATATCCGGTTCGCCAAGTTGTCTAAGGCTGAGGGAAGGTGGGATCACTGTTATAGGTGTGGTAGCTCCAAACATTGAGCTTCGGGTTGTCAGAAGGAAAATGCCTCCATCAGCACAAACAAAATTGGTATCCGACTCCATCATGGAGAAGACATGGAAAAAACAGATCTGTTTAGCGTAAATACTCCATTCACTGGTAAGCAGCGAGCTGGTAAGGAAAAGGTGTCTAGTAAGAGCTTATTTGGGGGGAGTTGACACCACAATACTGTGGGACACGGGTTCGCAGGTATCAATAGTGAGAACGAACTGGAAAAAAAGTACCTGCCAGAAATTGAGGTGCGACCTGTTAAGAAGTTGCTTGAAGAAGGAGCATTGGAACTCTCAGCTGCAAATGGAACAGATATTCCGTATGAAGGGTGGATGGAGATTGAATTCACTTTGTGTAACGATGCGGTAGCTGGGATGAGTGACAAATCTGTGCTGGTTCTAAACCTGGTTGCCAGCAGTGACATTGATCGGCCTATAATCGGGTTCAATGTGGTTGAAGAATTAGCGCTGACAAATTATCTATCTGGAGACTGCACACGCTCGGGTTACATGGTAAAGAGGCTATGCTCAGCAATGGAGGTAGGACGCAAAACTGCAAGGGCTCTTCTATCTGTTTTAAAGAAACAGAAGCCTGAAGCTCAACCCCATACAGTCAGGGTAGGCAGGCAGCCAGTGATCATACCCAAGAACATAGTGATGGCAGTGCATTGCAATTGGCTGAATAAGAGGGTGCTAAGTGTGTCACCTGTTGTGTTGAAACGAACTATGAAGCATCCTGGCCAACAGGCCTAGTGGTCAGGGAAGAGTTTATCTATCTACCTGCAGATGTTGAGGGTAAAATTGAGGTCTCTGTGGAAAATGTGACAGATAATGATATCACAATGAGCAGTCGCACTACACTTGGCTGGTTGCACAATGTGAATGCTGTCTACCCACTGCAGACAAAGGCTATTGAGGATCAGAGCTCAAGGATGTCAGACAGCAGTGTCACCTATCCTGTGCAGCAACCCGGTCTTAGGCCACAAGCTGAGCTCTGTGATCCACCTGTGGATCTGAACCATTTGCCAGATGAGCAGCGAGAAAAGGTATGGCTGATGCTCAGTGAGGAATGTTGTGGCTTTGCAAAGGATGATTGGGATGCAGGATGCATTAGAGATTTGAGGTGAAAGCAGTCCAAGAACTGAAGCAAGAGTCCACAACCACTGTGCGAGAAGTGAGGAAGCTGATGCATTTCCTCAGTTATTACAGAGCTTATTGTTACGTACTAGGATAGCAGCAAATACAGACATGGAGTCATGAATCCATTTCAATCATTTATCTTAAACCCATTTGAAATAAATTTACAGCTCACTATATCACAGTATTTTTTTTTTTTAGGTCTTAAACAAAAAGGTTCACATTCAAATCACCCCCAAAACATATTAACATTACCAGTAGCCTGCTGATACATCTCACTGTCCTTTAGGCATGGCCATCTCGACTATCCTACCGCACATGCATGCACGTAGTGTCTCTGTCACTGTTTCAAAATGGTGACGGCGCGAAAATCCTGAAAAACATCCAAAAGATATGGTATCCACTCACGAGAAAGTCCACGAGATCTGTGCAAAGAAAGGGACCCAAAAAGTGAGAAGACATATGGTCCAACCATGTCCCTCGCAACAACGAAGTGCATCCGAAGCTTGTCCGTCATCCCACCGAAGTCGTGCTTCCAAAATGTTCTCCTCCGTGAATTCATGCGCTATTGCGTGTGATCAAGAATGAACCAATCACAAAGCATGCTGAGATGACCACTAGCCATTTGACCGAATCCAAACTCGTCATGAACTGTTTTCTGTTTTTTTTTCTCTGCTCTCCATGCAAACAAAGCATAAGAGGATTAAACATTGATAACATCTTTACCACTGTATATTACTTATTCTTATGTTATTGCCATGTACTTAATCAGAATAAAAATAAAATACAGAATCAAATAAAAATAAAACAATACAATAGAGAAATAAAATGTAAATGTGGGTTCATCACACCTTCCCCCTTAAAAGGGAAAATTTTGATCCCATAGATCAAAATTTTCAGACAGGCAAAATTAAACTCCAGTTTAACAATCTTCTGTTTTTGTTCCTCATCTTACTCAAAAACACTAATGGATTCTGATCAGTATAAACAATGAGGGGTTTCTGACACGTACATAAGTAAACCTCAAACGGTTGTAGTGCTAGAATCAAAGCTAATAGGTCTTTCTCGATGGTTGAATAGTTTCTTTGATGCCGTTTGAACTTTTTGGAGAAATATGCCACAGGGTGCTAAACCTTGTCGCTTTCATCCTGTTGTAACAACACTGCACCAGCAGCATCATCGCTAGCATCTACGGCCACTGAAAATGGTTTATTAAAATCAGGAGGCTGGAGCACAGGGTAATGACATAACATGGACTTAAGTTTATCAAATGTCTTTTGGCAGGATTCGCTCCAGACAAACTTCTCTCTTTTCTTAAGCAAATTTGTCAAGGGTAAAGCGGCATCAGCAAAGTTCTTGCAAAACTTGCGATAATATCCCACCATTCCCAAGAATCTCCTCAAAGCTTTCTTATTGGTGGGAACAGGAAAGGCCAATACTGCCTGGATCTTAGCATCAACTGGAACTACCTGACCTTGACCAATAACATGTCCCAGATATGTTACATGAGCACATCCAAATTCACTCTTAGCCAAGTTAACTGTTAGGTTGGCTTCTGACAATTTTTCAAACAGTCTGCCAACATCTTTGAGATGACTTTGCCAAGTTTCATTCCCAGTCACCAAATCATCTATGTAAGCACTAGTGTTGGGCAAATCTTTGATCACTGAATGAATCATTCTTTGGAACGTGGCTGGTGAATTTTTCATTCCAAATGGGAGAACCTGATATTCGTACAGCCCAGAAGGTGTTACAAAAGCAGATATTTCTCTACCTCGTTCAGTTAATGGAACACACCAATAATCTTTTAACAAATCAATCTTAGTGAGGAACTTTGATTGTCCCACTTTGTCCATACAATCATCTACCCTTGGGATTGGAAAAGCATCAGTCTTGCTATAAGCGTTGACTTTTCTATAGTCTGTACTAGGGCTGTCACGATATTAGAGTTTTCATATCACAGTTATTGTGGCCATAAGAATTCACAATGTCGATATATCGTGATATCTATAGAAACCTAGGGGTGGGGGAGATATCAATCAAATTATGTTTTACTTTGTTTATTGAGTTTTTCTTTTACACCCAACAAGCATACTATTGATACTGATAAACACTTGTTAATGTTAATAAAAATCGAGTTATTCAATGTTCATAGTACATTAATGTTTACAAACACAACTTGTGATTTTAACAATGCATTAGTAAATGCTGAAATTAACATGAACTAAGATTAATAAATGCTTTGGAAATGTTGTTCATTATTATTAATGTTATTTTTATATGTTAACTAATGTTATAAACAAATGTTAACTAATGAACCTAATTGAAAAATGACCACAGATGAGGCATTAAGTGCATGGCACTGTGACCAACTTAACATTTTACAGAGTTTAATGTAGCAATGTGGTCGCTCAGTTTTTCAAGATCCGTTTTAATCGTCTAACTGTTCATAGATTTGAACAAAGAAAGAAATAAAGTGTTACTACGCACAGGCCCTATTGATTGCAAATACAAAAATAAGACGAGTAAAGAAAACGCAGTACTAAAATAATCACCCTTTACTTAAGTATATGAACACAGAAAACCGTTGATAATAGGTTATATAATATTTCCAAGTCTATGACTAGTAAAATAATAACAACTTACTCTGATGAACACAGCTCTCCTCAGAGTAGCTGCGAGTGCTGCGTCTTCTTCCTGTGTGACAGGTGTCAGAGTTAAGGCACGATACTGCCGCCTGGGCACTCAAGCAGGTACTGTTACCAAGTATTTACATGTGGTGTCATCATAAGAGAACTGTTCATTTTAAATATTGCGGTTATCACTAATACCGGTATCTCCTCATACACTAAATTAACACTATATCGATAATTGTGTATCTGAATATCACAGTTATCATCAATACCGGTATATAGTGACAGCCCTAGTCTGTACAAAATCTTGTACTACCATCAGGCTTGGATAGAAGCACACACGGAGAGCTCCAATTGGAGTGTGATGACTGAATGATGTTGTTCTTTAACATGTAAGCCACTTCCTCTTCAGCTTGCCTACATTTATCAGGACTCATCCAATACGGATGTTGTTTGAGTGGTTGAGCACTACCTACATCAACATCATGAACTGCTACATGAGTTCTTTTAGGAACATCAGGAAACAAGTTGCCAAGGTTTTAAATGTGACATTTTCACATCAAGGTTCTGCAGAATCTCAGAATTGGACAATTTACAGGAAATGATTTCGGGTTTGATGGAGGGTGCCTCCTCCTGACAATCATCACCTACAGCACTTTCACCCTGGCTAACAACTGAGACAATCTGCACAGGCCTACCATGGTAGGGTTTCAACATGTTGATGTGACATAACTGTCTGGCCTATCTCCTATCTGGAGTTGTCACAGTGTAATTGAGGTCATTAACCTTGGAATGGATCTCATAAGGTCCATGGAATCTAGCATGTAGGGGACTGGACTGCAGTGGGAACAAAACAGGCACTCTCTCTCCTGGCTTAAATGTTCTTGCCCTAGCCTTGCGGTCGAACCAAGTTTTCATCTTCCCTTGAGTAGCTTTAAGATTCTTCTTGGCTAGTGCACAGGCTCTATTAAGTCTCTCTTTGAAATTAAGGACATAATCCAACAAATTAACATGAGTGTCGTTGTTAGTCCACTGCTCACCCAGCAGGGCTAACAGTCCTCTTAACTGGTGTCCAAAAACCAGCTAAAAGGGGCTGAAACCCAGAGACTCTTGCATTGACTCTCTAGCCGCAAACAACAACAAATGAACACCTTCATCCCAATCCTTCTCATTCTCAAAGCAGTATGTCCAAATCATGGTTTTCAGGGTGGAATGAAATCTTTCTAAAGCACCTTGGCTCTCAGGATGATATGCACTGGATGTAATCTGCTTGATTCCCAACTGGTAAACAACCTGCTGGAATAATCCGGAGGTAAAATTACTACCCTGATCCGATTGAATCTCTTTTGGCAGCCCAAACAAAGTGAAAAACTTTATTAAGGCCCTAGAAACGGTGGCTGCTTTGATATTTCTGAGTGGAATTGCTTCAGGGAACCTTGTTGAAACACACATGATAGTCACCATGTACTCATTTCCAGTTCTTGTTCTGGGTAAAGGCCCCACACAATCCACAATAACCCTTGAGAAAGGCTCACCAAAGGCTGGGATAGGTTTCAATGGTGACACAGGAGGGTCAAACTGGTGTTTACCCACCACAGGACAAGTGTGGCATGTGCGACAGAAGTTTGCAACATCTTTGCGCAAACCTGGCCAGAAGAATTGCTTCATGATCTTGTTAACAGTCTTGTTAACACCAAGATGACCACCTAGAGGTAAGCTATGTGCCATGGCAAGTATGTACTTCCTATAAACTTTAGGTACAACAACTTGATTAAAAACTGCCCAATCTTCATTTGCAGGAATATCAGGAGGACGCCATTTCCACATCAAAACCCTGTCTTTCAGGTAAAACCCAATGGGCACTTTAACAATTTCCTCATCAGGGAGAGCTTTTTCTCTCAATTCAGCAATCTCAGGATCACTGCTTTGCTCAGTGATTAATTGCTTTCTTGACAAAGATAAACCATCAGACACATGCGAAATGTTCACAACTTCTTGTGGTGAGCTAATAACATCTTGATCAAAGACTGCTCCAAGAAAAGTATTTGACAACTCATTAAAACATGAACTCTTACTAGAGCCACTATCTAACCTATGACCTGAACGATCAAGGTCATGTTTCAACAACGTGCTAGATTGTACAGAGTTCTCCTCTTCTCCTGCCTGGTTGGCCATAGCTTGAGTCACTGCACATGAAGGGAAAAACTCCAAGTCTAACTTAGACTCATCTTCAATGCTTGGCTTAGAGGTCAACTGAACAGAGGGAACACATTTTCCACCAGTTAAGTCATTGCCAAGTAAAAGAGAAATACCTTTGACAGGGAGGCTGGACATGAGCCCCACTTTAACTTTTTTTTCTGCTCTCCATCCAAACAAAGCATAAGAGGATTAAACATTGATAGCATCTTTACCACTGTATATTACTTATTCTTATGTTATTGCCATGTACTTAATCAGACAAATAGATGACCATATGACAAAATAAAATACAGAATCAAATCAAAATAAAACAATACAATAGAGAAATAAAATGTAAATGTGGGTTCATCACATTATATACCAGACTTCTCTAGGGTGGCTAGACCCCTTTATGAACTCTTAGCCAAACCCAAGTGTGAACTGAAGAAAAGCCAATAGAAAAATGGGACTGGCCAAAAGTCTGTTCATCTGCCAACTTCCCACACAATTCAGTGGACAGTGACCCATCAGGAGATGGGTCAACAAAATCGTGGATCAGCTGACAAATCCACCGGTGATGGCATACCCAGATCTGGAGGAACCGTTCATCCTTCATCCTTCATGTTCTATACCAGCATCAGAAGAGTGATAGCTTATGGGTCGCGGACATTGACAGCAGCAGAATGCAACTATAAGCTACACTCAGGAAAATTAGAATTTCTGGTGATAAAATGGGCCTTAAAAGAACGCTTTCACGATTATCTGTTCCATGCACCTCACTTTACGGTATATAGTGATAATAATCCTCTGACATATGTCACCAGGTCGGCGAAGCTTAATGCAACGGGACACCACTGGGTGACAGAGTTGGCGGAGTATAGATTCACAAAAGACAGACCGGGAACAGAAAACTGAGATGCAGATTACTTGTCACAAAGGTCGAAGCCCATTGACGAAATCATGCAAGAATGCACAGAGGAATGCCAACAGGAGGCTATTGAATGTATTGGAAAAGCTCTGGAGAGAAATCAAACATGAGAAGTTAATTGGATTTCTGCCATCACATGCAATGCAGATGCATTGCCAGGGGAGTATAGCATCTCAGAATCAATTCAGCCTCTTGTAGACATCAGACTCATAATGCAGACTCAGCCATTAGTAGATTCCTGGCTCTAAAAAGAACACATGTATACTTGAAACATAAAGACAGAGAGTGGCAGAAGATGGAGCTGTTAGACAGCTTCTCAGGGAGTGGCCTCGTCTGCAGCTCGATGTAGATGGCATTCTCAGAAGGGAACCATTTGGTCATTCCTGAATCCTTAAAGCCTATTGTCTACATACACTTACATGAGGAAATGGGACACTTAGGTGCAGAAAGAATGGTGGCCCTTGCTAGGGAACGCTTCTTCTGAAACAAGCTCCAAGACTACCTGCATTCACACACCTCCCCATATCACCCACAACCTAATCCTGCAGAGCGCTTCAACAGAACGCTGCTGGGTATGTTGCGCACTCTGGGGGAGTCTCAGAAGTAAAGATTGAAGGAACACTTGAATAAGGTGTTACATACATATAACTCCACTGTTCACGAAGCCACTGGATTTTCTCAATTTTTCCTTATCTTTGGTCGAGAGCCAACACTACCTGTGGATCTGATGTTTCCGAAGCAAGGCAATAAATGGAACCAGTCACCCACTGGCTATCCAGAAAAGTGCAGGGACGTTATGCAAAAAGCTTATGCTATCACATAAGTGAGGAACCTGAGGAACCTTACCCCCAGAGGTGGTCTGGGTAAATTGCATAGCTACTGGGAGGACGCAATTCATGTGGTCAAAGAACGAAAAGGCGCTGAGAGATGTGCTAGAACCATTGCAAGGAACAGGGAGAAGACGTGTGTAACATCGTAACTTACTTCTGCCATTTCCTTACCTGGTCAAAGAGCCAGAGATTCATGAACCCATCCTGGAGAAGAAAAGCAAGAGAAGTCAAAGAGGACAGTAAGGGGGAATTATAAATGCAGCTGTGGTCCTGACCTGACAGATCCAGATAGTTCCAGTGAAGAAGAATATCACCTGTGGAAAACAAACAAACCTGTCAATCAGCCCCTCGATGTCGAAGCAGAGGAGTTCCGCCCGAGAATGCAAACATCTAAACGTGACTGAGGAGACGATGTTACCAGAGGAACTCTTCGAGAAGAGAACTTTGAGGAGGGACAGAACGCGGAAAGAGAGATGGAAGCCCCAGGCAATGAATCTGAGGATGAGCAGAGTGAGGCTGAAACTTGGAAGGACAGGCCCAAGAGATTTAGACAGCCCCGGCGTGTCTACACCTATGACCAGTTAGGCAAGTCAACCTTTCAGCAGCTTAAGATCTGCCCTGTCGGAGTGAAGAGGTCTTCAGGAACCAGCCATGACCTCTCTACCAGCTCATCATTCATGTATCCTTTCTATTATTGCTAGTGGTTAAAAAGGAAATAAATAAAAAATAATTAAAAAACACAGAGACACAAATTCCTAAGTAACTTAATTCATAAGTTGTAGTTCATGATTCATAGCTAATTTAGTTCAACATTTAATAAGTTATAGTTTATGACAGAGTTTACAAAATAAGTTATCTGTACAATTATTTTAAGTAATAGGTACAGAAAGGGACTACTATTGGATTATATTGGAACAGGAAAGTAGTGTGGTAATGGTTATATACACACTTTCCATACAGAATGATTAAATTCATAGTTGAAAAATGTGTAGGTATACAAGAACGGGTGTAAATGGAATTTTCCTTGCCCCTATGTGAAGGTTTGGGGGGGCCCACCAATATGTCTATGGATTATGCACCCTTTTACACTAATGGACTCTTAGTCTCGTGTTGATGCTATAAGATACTGATGATGAGGAAAAGAAGTATATAGAGATAGTATAGTCCAGGGCTGTTTAATTTGCGACCCGTGAGCCAAATGTGGCTGCCAATCATCTTCATCCAGCCCGTCAGAAGACGATGTGGCGGAGTGACTGTGACGGGGCGGAACCAAAAATGAGGAAGATTAGTTCCGCCCTGACCATATATCTCAAACACCGCCACTTCCGGGAACGCCGGCGAACCCAAATCGGCGTGTTATTGGGAACAGGTGTCTTGTTGAGCATGGCGATCACTGATTGGGCAATTCGGTGAAGAGGAGACACATAAATAGGGCATCAGAAACACAGGAAGTGGTTGGTGATTCCCAGTAGTTATTGTGGGTGCAACGGAGCGGAGGAGAGAGAGAGAGAGAGAGAGAGAGAGAGAGAGAGAGAGAGAGAGAGAGAGAGAGAGAGAGAGAGAGAGACTTGACTTTATAATCTCTTTATTTATCAACAGTATTAGACAAAACATCAAGACTTAATCAGAAACCAGCAGTTAAAAAAGAGGGTAAGAAAAAAAAAAGAAAACAAAAAAGGAAAACAAAAACAAAAGAATTTTAAAAATATGCACACCTCTTAAGAAAAGGTTTAAAAAAAATAAAATCACCCATCACTTTAAACATTAGTTTGTAAACAGCCATCAGGGTCAATTTCACAGACACACTGATTTATGCACCATTTGAGACTGAAAGTTTCCATATCATCAACAAGCTTGTAATAGGCATACTCGATATTGATACGAGATTTCAATAATCCCCTAAAAATAGAGATAACATCAATTGATCCTGTGCCAAGTAGTTTCCTTTTGCGCGATACCCAAATTGCCATTTTTGCCTGGCCAAACAAAAAATTGGTTAAAACGTGAACTGGCTTGTTGCTCCTTTTGTACTTGGGACAATAGATAAAACATACAGGCGTAAAAACTTCCCCCAAAGACTGACAGTAATCTTCTAATAGATAAAACAGCGGTTGGAGTCTCGAACAATTAAGAAACAAGTGAAAAATTGTTTCTTGCAGCCCACAAAAAGAACACTCTTCCCCTACTAGTGGATCTAGGTGTGCTCTGTGTCTGTTTGTAGCTATTATACCATGCACTATCCTCCATTGAAGGTCTCCAGACCTTTTCTCAATAGGGGGTTTGTACAGGGTCCTCCAGCAGCCTTTAGGGGAGACGCCCAATCCAAAAAACTCTTGCCACTTAGACTCCTTCACGTTTTCAAGAGCGTGAAAATGTGTCACCTTGACACACAACCCATAAAGAGCCTTCTTTCCTGCGTCACCAAAACAGCTCAGTTCAGGGGTTTTAAAAGACAGCAATTTGCCCTCCGTTTCCTGCCATTCTCCAGTATCAAATGAGAGAGTCATCTCTGGGAAAGGAGGACTGTCCACATCAGGTGTTTCCAAGGAGAGTCTAAAATCCAATGGTAAAGACTCACGGATTTGAGTTAACAGTTTCCCTGCCACTCTAACTGACCTCATGCCCAGTTTTAGTGCTAAGGTTTCCGCAGATATCCATCCTCTCTCAGTGATCAAATGTCCAACTTTAGTGATCTTAGCAGACCACAAGACTTTGATGAGGGATTCTGACCTAAGGATATCTAGGTCCATAGTAGAGTTAAAAAGCAGTGGTTCTTCCCTTAGCCAAGGTCTCTGTGTGCTATTAAAATCTCTTGAAATCTTGAAGGGCGACCACGCTCTTAAGCATGTCCTGTAGAAAGGTGTTATTCCAGTCAGATTCAACTTGTTGGTGTCCATGAGAAATAGGTGACGGTCTAATCCCATGTTACCAGCTCTCCTCAGAAGGGCACAGGCTACTTCAGTCCAGGATACATCCTCCCCGTATAAAAGTCTCTGAACAGTCTGAAGTCTGAAGGCTTTAATTCTGGAATTAATGTCAACAAGTCCTTGTCCTCCTTCCCGAATAGGCAGGTAGAGTACAGGTGCCTTCAGCCAGTGCTGTCCCGACCAGAAAAAGTCTACCAGCTTCTGTTGAATTTCCCTCACCAGATCTTCAGGAGGCTCTACGATCATCATTTTGTGCCAGAGAGATGAGGCCACCAGATTGTTGCAGATTAGAACTCTCCCCCTGTAGGACAGCTGGGGTAGCAACCACTTCCAGTGAGACAACCTCGCACACACTTTCTCCACTAGCCCCACCCAGTTCTGTCTCCTATAGTCTCCTGTGCCTAAAAACACCCCTAGGTATTTAAAACCTGTTTTACCCCACTGCAAACCACCTGGAAGTAAAGGACCTTGACCAAGCTGACCACACCATAGAGCACTGCTTTTCCCCCAATTTACCTTGGCTGAGGAGGCTTTGCCATAACACAGCAAAGCCTCTTCTAGGAGAAGGACATCATTTTGATTTCTGATTAAAACGGTGACATCATCAGCATATGCTGAAAGCTTAATAGGTTTTTGAATCTCTAGTTGATTAACCCTTAAACCTGTTAGCTTCCTTCTAAACTTGCACAGCAGAGGCTCTATGACTATGCTGTAAAGTTGACCAGACAGGGGGCAACCCTGTCTAATACCTCTGTTAACTTTGACAGGGACACTGAGGCCACCAGCAATTTTTATCATGCATGTAGCGTCATTGTACAGCAGTCTAATCATAGAAATAAACTTGTCTCCAAAACCAAAAGCCTTAAAGGTTTCAAAAAGAAAAACATGATCAACACGATCAAAGGCCTTTTCTTGATCTAATGATAAAAAACAAAGGTTAATGTTGTTATTAAAAGCAAAATCAAAAATGTCCCGTACTAAATGTAGATTATCTAAAATACATCTCTCTTTTACACAGTAAGACTGGTCTTTGTGAATGATTGCGTGCATTACATTGTTTAGTCTGTTCGCCAAACATTTTGACAGAACTTTGTATTCAAAACATAAAATTGCGATGGGCCTCCAATTTTTTAAGAGGGTTAGATCCCCTTTTTTGGGTAACAGTGTTAAAACAGCCCGCTGACAACTTAAAGGAAGAGACTTTTCACCAATACATTTCTTGAGTACCTCAAAGTAGTCAGGTCCTATTAAAGACCAAAACTTTTTATAAAATTCGGCAGATAAGCCATCCAGCCCTGGTACCTTCCCTGAAGAAAGACCTTTTACAGCAGCAGTGACTTCCTCAAATGTTAAATCAGTTTCCAAGAGTTGTTTTTGTTCTGAAGTTAGAACAGGGAGGTCCTGTAACAGTTCATCCTTAGATTGTTCATCTGTGGCTTCAGCAGCAAAAAGATCAGAATAAAAGTCAACAGCAAGTCTGCGCATTGTCACAGGATCTGAAGTTTCTTGTCCATCATTGTCTTTTAAACAGTACATTTGTTTCTCCTGTCCTGCTTTACGCTCCAAGTTGAAAAAGGAGGAGGTTGGGCCATCCATGTCCTTTATGTTCAGAAAACGGCTCCTTACAAGCGCCCCTTTAACTTTTTCATTTAAGATGGAGCTGAGCTGATTCTTTTTTCAGTCCAAAGTTCATGCAATTGTTCTGCATCATTTACAAACATACTTTTTTCAATGTCAAGAATTTCCTTTTCCAGCAGTTCTACTGTATTTTTTAAAACCAGGGAGGAAAAGCCTTTGTACTGTTGGCAATAAGTCTTTATGTGCACTTTACCGATTTCCCACCATTGAATAATACTTTCATAAAGGCACTTCTCACTTTTCCAAGTTTCCCAAAAAGATTTAAAATTTTCACAAAAACATTTATCCTCTAACAGTTTATTATTAAAATGCCAGTAGTAACTCGTATGGGTTCTATTCACCAATAAACAATCAACAGTGACAAATTTGTGATCAGAAAAAGACGCAGGAAAAATAGCTGCATTGAATACTCTATTTCTCATGTTTTGTGATGTATAAAACCTATCCAAACGTGCTCCAAAAATCCTATCATTGCTAATTTTGACCCAAGTGTACTGCTTTATTAAAGGATTATTCTCTCTCCATACGTCTGTCAGGTTAAAACTTTTTGTGACTCTAGTCAGACAAGAAGATGACTGCATATGAGGCTCATCGCCATTTCTATCTTGTGTGAAATCTAGAGTGCAATTCCAGTCTCCTCCTAATATGATAAAATCACCAGTTTGCTGCAATTTTAAAAACTGCTCTAGTTTCGCAAAGAGCTGTAATCTGTCTGCTCCAGTATTAGGGGCATAGATATTGATAAACAAAAAAAAGAGATTATTAATTTCAGCTCTGACAGCCATCAGCCTCCCAGGTTCTAGTTCATTTTTCATCAGAACTTTAACATTTACATTAGGAGAGAAGAGTACAGCCACACCGGCAGTAATATTAGTTCCATGACTAAGCACTCTCTCTCCTTTCCACCATAATCCCCAATCAGCTTCGTTATCAAAATTACTGTGGGTCTCTTGTAAAAAGACAACACTCGGGTTCTTTATTCTTATGAAGTCTAACAATAAACCTCTTTTTTTCCCATCCCTTAATCCATTTATGTTTAAGGACCCCACCCTCAAAACTTCCATAAGAGGTAGAAAGAAAAAGAGAAAACAATAAAGAAAGAAAAAGGAAAACTTATCCATCTTAATTATTTGGTCTTTCCCCTTGCTTTAACTGATTTCCTTCCAGATCTGATAACAGTTAGATGCTTTTTGAGGCGAAAACGCTTTTGTTGTGAAAG
Organism: Carassius auratus; assembly: GCF_003368295.1. NCBI lineage: Eukaryota > Metazoa > Chordata > Actinopteri > Cypriniformes > Cyprinidae > Carassius > Carassius auratus. The sequence continues at coordinate 8,233,990 of NC_039256.1, forward strand.
CTCATCATAAGTACTCAGTCTTCTAGCCATCATAACTGAGGAGACAAACTTTTCCACATCTGGAAAATAATCGCAAACCTCAACACCAGCTCTACCTTTAGTTTTGTCAAGAAATGAGTTTATTTGCTCTAGAGTGTACAAATCATCAACCACTTTTGAAACATCAGACCATTGCTCATCATCTCTTGAACCATCATCAGTGCACTGTGAAAACACTTCCATCTCAGCCATATTCTCCTCTGAGACACCTGCCTGCCCTGTAACATCCTCACACACATCTTCAACATCACTTTGAGCATCATTCTGTTCATTATCGTCACACTCACTCACATCCTTATGTATCACAGTAGGCCTACTACATTCAGCTTCCCCAACACTGCCAGGAATACCAGTAGTTTCACTCACCTCCTGCTGCTCATTCCCCTCATCTGTAGCTCTTTCAGCCTGCTGCTCTGGCTTCTGTGCGTCTGTATTACTCGTATCGTCGCGGGATGTAGATGCGCGTGGTTCCTCCTTATTATGCGGGCATGCGAGGCGTTTGTGGCCCACGTCACCGCATTCATAACAACGCATACTATCGGTACTGGCATAAACCATAAACGAACTCGCTTCATAAGGGACGCGGAAAGAGACATCTAGAGTCCGCTCAGGGGAGTTTAGAAACATAAAGACCTGCCGCCTAAAGGAAAGGACGTGCTTTAGCGCGGCATTTTTACATCGCAGGGGAACCGCTTTAACAGGACTTGCGATCTTGCCGAACCTCTGTAATTCTTTTAGAATGGCATCATTGCATATAAACGGTGGGATATTCGAGATAGTGACTTTAGTTGCTGGTGCGGAAAGCGGGGTTACCGGAACATAGGTTTCTTTCACCCACACGCCACTCACAGTCAAAACATTGACCAGTGCCTCTGATTTTAAAAATACGACTACGGCTTTATTCATCCTTGAGGCCGAAACGATGTTCTCAAAACCAATCTTTTCACCAAAGACTAGCAGCATGTCTTCTACAGACACCACGGGGTCCGGTACACACCTGCACCCATTACGGAGTGAGAGGGTAGCAGGTGTTAGGGCATTAGGGCTCGCCATACTGGCGGCGTTAAGCCGCGCGTACGCGACAAAACACTCGTCCTTATCCAGAAATTATTACCAAGGGGAAAGACAAAATAATTAGGTGGATAAAGTAAAGAAAAAGCAAAAGGGGGAAACAAACAATGCTCTCCGCAAAACGCGGCGCGCTCAGCTCCGTCTCACACTCTCAGAACGGAAACCGGAAACGGAAACCAGAGAGAGAGAGAGAGAGAGAGAGAGAGAGAGAGAGAATTTGAATTTTAACAAAACTTTTATTACAAATTCATCTCACAGTACAATTAAATTACAATGTGCATAAATATTTAAGAGCAACCTCAACTCACAATAAATGTGTAAAAAACAAATCACCCTCAGATACAGAACACAAAGCCTCGTTGCAACACCAAACACCTTCAAAGGTTATGAGATCATCCATTTGCTTGTAATAAGCAAAATCAATCAATATTCTTGCTTTCACCATGTTTGAAAACTTTGCTACTACATTCTGTCCCAAATTTTGCTCAACTTTCTTTTTTCTACTTATGTAAATAGCCAATTTTGCTTGGCCTAACACGCAATTTAACAACTGACACACAAATCTGTTTTTCAACACATATTTAAAACCAAAAATAAATAACACAGTAGAAAAAATTTCATTACAACTCTGAAAAATGGCTCCTAAAAGCAAAAATAAAGGCTCTAATCTTGCACATTTTACAAAAGCATGAAAGATGGTTTCTCTCTCAGTGCAAAAAGGACATTGAACATCAACCTCAGGATTTAAAACCGAAACAAAAGCATTCACGGCGACAGCGCCATGAAGAATTCTCCACTGTAAGTCACCTGTCTTTTTCGGTTTATAAAGTGCTCTCCACTCAGGTTTTCTATCTACATTCAATTTAAAAAAAATCACGCCATGGAGTATCAATTTTCTTACTTAACACCTTTTTGTTAAAAATAACAACACAATACTTATACAAACTTCTCCCAGAACAAGAAAAGAAATCTACGCACAGGGATTGAACAGTTTTTAAAAACACTCCAGAAACCTCTTCTAGATTCGGTGAAAGAGACAGACAAGGAAAAGAGTCTTCAGGATCTGGTTCACAGTGACCATCACCATACTCAGCCAACCAAAGTCTTTCCGTTGCATTGAGGAGCATCTGCCACTTCACCAATAGTTGTGCAACTAGACGGGTTGATCGAATCCCCAGATGTTGAGCCGTTGCTTCATCATTCATGAAATCCATTCCTGATACTTCCAGTAACTGTCCCAAAGTGATGATTTTACTGTCAGTGAGTGTCTTGTTAAGTCCTGGGTACAGTCCACTGGCAGACAAATCCAGGCGTGCTCCACGGATTAAAGGCTCTTCTAACAGCCAATGAAGTGACTCTGAATCCTCTGTTTTTTTTAAAACAAAAAGACTCCACACTTTAAAGAGGTTCCTATAAAAAACTGGTAATCCAGAAGTGTTCAATTTCAGTGGGTCGAGTAAAAAAAGAGTTTTATCTAGTCCCAGATTCTCAAGTTTACGCAAAATCACATATGCAACTGCACACCATCTACATTCAACTGAACCAAGAAGAAGTTTTTGAATGAATTGCAACCGAAAAGTTGCTACTCTACTTTGAAGGTGTATTAAGCCCTGTCCACCCTCCTCCTTAGGCAAGAACAACACATTCTGTGGGATCCAATGCAATTTATCCCAGAAGAAGTCTACAAAAATTGCCTGGATTTTTACTAGCAGATGCGATGGAGGATCAATACATGCAACTCTATGCCATATTAAAGAAGCAACTAAATTATTTATAATTAATATACGTCCTCTATATGACATTTTTGGAATTAACCATCTCCATTTATCTAGCCGGCCTTTCACTCTTTCAATAACTCCTTCCCAATTCTTTTGCACTGTTAACTCATCACCAATATACACTCCTAAGTATTTAAAACCTGATTTTCCCCAAACTAACCCTTTTGGGAGATCTGGTTTCCCACCTGCCCACTCACCTAAAAGTAAGGTTTCAGTTTTACTCCAGTTTACACTGGCAGAAGATAACCCTTTAAAAGTCTTAAGTAAACCTGACAAAACTTGGATGTCACTTTGCCTACTAATCATAATTATGACATCGTCGGCATAAGCTGACAATGTAAGATTCTTTACACAGTTTGGCAAACGTAAACCATAAAGTTTGACCCGTAATTGCTGTAAAAGTGGCTCTATTGCCAAAGAGTAGAGCATACCAGACAATGAACACCCCTGCCGGACACCTCTATGAACTTTAAAAGGAGCACATAAACCACCGTTCACTTTCAGAATACTCTCAACGCCACTGTAAAGAACTTTAATACAATTTATAAAATTTTGACAAAACCCAAAAGCCTCTAAAACTCTCCACAAATAGCGATGTTCAACACGGTCAAATGCTTTCTCCTGGTCTAATGAGATTAACCCACAGTCTAGATTCACCATCTTGGAGACCTCTAAAATATCCCGAATCAAAGAAACATTGTCAAATATTGACCTACCAGGAACACAGTAGGTCTGGTCAGGGTGGATGACACCATCCATCGCTCCTGCCAGCCTGTTAGCCAAGGTTTTTGAGAGCAGTTTGTAATCGCTACAGAGTAGCGAAACGGGCCGCCAGCACTTTATGTCCGTAAGGTCACCTTTCTTGGGCAGGAGGGTTAGCACTGCTCTACGGCAGCTCAGAGGCAGCTGGCCTTCAGCCAAGCTTTCATTCAATACCTCCAGAAGGTCTTCACTCAGTTCTGACCAGAAGGACTTATAAAAGTCTACTGGCAGGCCGTCAATGCCCGGCGCCTTACCAGACTCCATTCCTTGTAGAGCCTTGTACATTTCACCCATGCTCAAAGCACCAGAAATCTCAGCATTGACTTCCTCAGACACCTGGGGTAAGTCGCTGAAAAAATCACTGTCACTCCTGTATTGTGGCCCAAGTTCATTTTTATACAGGTTTTCATAGAACACAACTGCTCTCTTGCGAATGTCCGCAAAGTCTGTCAATAAACCTCCAGACTCAGAGCGCAGAGCATGGATGACTCTGCTCTGACCGTTCTTTTTCTCCAGGTTAAAAAAGAACTTGGATGGAGCATCCATTTGGTCCACACTCTGGAACCTAGACCTGACCAGAGCCCCCTGTGTTCTGATGTTCAATAAATCAGCCAGCTGTGTCCTTTTCTTTGACAATGAATCTAAATACCTCCGGCTATCAGTTGACTCAGCTAATTCTAAAAGTTTTAAAATGTCAGTCTCCAAGGTGTTCATAATCAAACTTGTCTCTCTAGTGACGTTTTGAGTATACTGCAAACAAAATTGTTTTATTTGGGCTTTCCCAAAATCCCACCAGTCGTAGAGACTTAAAAGAACCCTTTGTGGTTCTGAACTCATCCCAGAACAGTTTAAAGACGTTCTTAAAGTACCTGTCACTTAACAAAGTAGTGTTAAGCTGCCAGTATGCACTTCTTGGTTTAATGGAGTTTAAAAACACTGAACACAGCACCATACTGTGATCAGAAAAACTCACTGGGGTAATTAAACATTTCTTTACAATATTACAGTGATGCTTAAAAACATAAAACCGATCCAATCTTGCCAGCGAAATCACACTGTCACGAACATGAGTCCAAGTATACTGTTTTTGTGCCCCATTGAATTGTCTCCAAACATCACATAGCTCATGGGTTTTGACAAACTGGATCAAACGATTACGAGATGGCAAGTGAGGTTCAATATGGTTTCTGTCCAAGTTTGACTGTGTACAGTTAAAGTCACCACCCACGAATAAATATTCTTCTACACAGCATTTTTGTAAGACCAAACACAAAGTATTTAAAAATAGCATTCTTTCTATTGGTGCGGTTGGAATATACACGCAAATAAAAACAAAAATAAAGTTCTCAAAAATAGCTCTCACTTTTAAAAGCCTGCCCTTAACTACTTCATCCACCTGATAAGAGGTTGGATTGAAAGCTTTAGAAAAAAGAATAGCCACCCCTCCACTGACAGAGGTGTTGTGGCTCAACACAGAGACCCCATCCCACTCCTCAGCCCAATCAGCAGCATTCCTCAAGTCACTATGTGTTTCTTGCAACATAAGAACATCTATTCTTTTTTGTTTAACTACTTCAAACATAGCTGTTCTTTTTCTAATTTCTCTTACTCCATTTGTATTTAAAGTCGCAATATTCACTTCACTCATGCTTGGAGAAATGAAAGAGACTAAGACATAAATTAGCACTCCATACACACACGCCACATTACTAGCTGGGCTGCTATACTTTCTCACTACCATCATTGGCATGGTCAGAAGTGAGTTTTCTCACAATCTTTTTTAGTCGATATAACTCCTTGTTTGTAAACAAACTCTCCGACATAAAAAACCTGGTTTTATCAACGAACTGCTTCGTGTCAGAAAAATAATCAGCTACACAGACCCCTCTCTTGTTTTTAGTAGCTTTTAAAAACAGTTTAATGTCTTCGACTTCACAACCTCGACTTGAGAAGTCACTCTGAGAGCGACTGACGCTAGAATCAGAAGATTCACTGTCACTTTCACCACAACAAACATCCACGTCAGCTTTCTTAGCTTTAACCGTCTGAAACTCGTCAGATGTTTTCCTTTTCGCCGGAACTTTGAAATCAGTCTGCTCTGTCTCCATTTCAATGCCATCACCAAACGAATCGAGCAGTAAAAGATTAGGTAAATTGACACTTTTTGGCGTATTCGATGTTTTAGCTTCACCCGGTCTATTTTCCTCAACCACATTTTCAGGTTCTTTTACCTGGATTGCCGCACTCTCGGCCGCGGGTGGATTCACTGCAGCTCTGTCCTCCACTGCACCTGTCTCCGCTGCACCCGTCTCCGCCACACCTGTCCCCGCTGCACCCGTCTCCGTCGCACCTGTCCCCGCTGCACCCGTCTCCGCCGCACCTGTCCCCGCTGCACCCGTCTCTGTCGCCGGCCGAGCCTCGTCTGACGGACCAGCCTCACTAACATTAACATCATCAGCCGCTGCCCCGTTTTCTGTATTTTTACCAGGACATGCACGGATCAAGTGCCCCGCTAATCCGCATTTAAAGCACTTCATCTTGTCCGTGGTAACATAAACGACATAATCAAACTCGTCCACTTTTATATGCAGAGAAAGATCTAAATCCTCATCTTCTTTTAGGATCATGTAAACGAATCTCCTAAATGAAACCACATGTTTCAAAAGAGGAGATCCACTACCAATTGGTATCATTTTAATAGGTGAGACCAATTTTCCATATCGTGATAAGATTCTTACCAAAGTTTCATCATGAAAGGCGGAACGTTCGACAACAAAACTTTTTTTGATGGCATAGAAAGTGGGAGAACATGAGTAAAAAGATTCTCAATCACTATACCATTCTCAACTAGGTCATTTGCCTTTTCAACAGAGCTAAGAAAGATGACAATGGCACTGTTCATTCTGGAGGCTGACATGATATGTTCATGCCCAACGACCTCTCCTGCAGCCAAGCAACAGTCTTCCACGCTCACTGCGGACGCCACTTTTACTCCATGGCGCCGCGTGAGTTTACTCAAACCTTGCATACGTGGGGCCGTCATGCTGCCCGCGGAAAAAAAACACGGTAGCACGCGGCCCAAACCAACAAATACACCACCACTTCTTAACAATAACCCATACAACAAAGAAAAGAAAAGAAAGAAAGAAAGAAAAGAATTCACTCACAAGCTCCAATTCACACGCAAACGCTCCTCTCACACTCAGCAGTCACACGTCACACCGGAAATGAGAGAGAGAGAGAGAGAGAGAGAGAGAGAGAGAGAGAGAGAGAGAGAGAGAGAGAGAGAGAGAGAGAGAGAGAGAGAGAGAGAGAATGGTGTACTGTGGAGCTTGGGCAAAGAGAGATACACACACAGGGCTGAGTATACGAATATCTTTATTGGAGCATTGTGTTCAGATGCATTGTGTGATGTGAAGTTAACACACATTGAAGATCTGCTAGGATTGCAGGAAGGAGATCGTGCTGCCAGTTGTGTCGGATGTCAGTTATCTGGAAGAGAAGTGGAAAGATTCAGTGTTAATGAAAGTGTGAGTACACTGAAATATTCATCGTGTCAACAGTTATTTTGCAAGTGTGGAATATCCATATACAGTATTGTTCAAAATAATAGCAGTACAATGTGACTAACCAGAATAATAAAGGTTTTTAGTATATTTTTTATTGCTACGTGGCAAACAAGTTACCAGTAGGTTCAGTAGATTGTCAGAAAACAAACAAGACCCAGCATTCATGATATGCACGCTCTTAAGGCTGTGCAATTGGGCAATTAGTTGAAAGGGGTGTGTTCAAAAAAATAGCAGTGTCTACCTTTGACTGTACAAACTCAAAACTATTTTGTACAAACATTTTTTTTTTCTGGGATTTAGCAATCCTGTGAATCACTAAACTAATATTTAGTTGTATGACCACAGTTTTTTAAAACTGCTTGACATCTGTGTGGCATGGAGTCAACCAACTTGTGGCATCTCTCAGCTGTTATTCCACTCCATGATTCTTTAACAACATTCCACAATTCATTCACATTTCTTGGTTTTGCTTCAGAAACAGCATTTTTGATATCACCCCACAAGTTCTCAATTGGATTAAGGTCTGGAGATTGGGCTGGCCACTCCATAACATTAATTTTGTTGGTTTGGAACCAAGACTTAGCCCGTTTACTAGTGTGTTTTGGGTCATTGTCTTGTTGAAACAACCATTTCAAGGGCATGTCCTCTTCAGCATAGGGCAACATGACTTCTTCAAGTATTTTAACATATGCAAACTGATCCATGATCCCTGGTATGCGATAAATAGGCCCAACACCATAGTAGGAGAAACATGCCCATATCATGATGCTTGCACCTCCATGCTTCACTGTCTTCACTGTGTACTGTGGCTTGAATTCAGAGTTTGGGGGTCGTCTCACAAACTGCCTGTGGCCCTTGGACCCAAAAAGAACAATTTTACTCTCATCAGTCCACAAAATGTTCCTCCATTTCTCTTTAGGCCAGTTGATGTGTTCTTTGGCAAATTGTAACCTCTTCTGCACATGCCTTTTTTTTAACAGAGGGACTTTGCGGGGGATTCTTGAAAATAGATTAGCTTCACACAGACGTCTTCTAACTGTCACAGTACTTACAGGTAACTCCAGACTGTCTTTGATCATCCTGGAGGTGATCATTGGCTGAGCCTTTGCCATTCTGGTTATTCTTCTATCCATTTTGATGGTTGTCTTCCGTTTTCTTCCACGTCTCTCTGGTTTTGCTCTCCATTTTAAGGCATTGGAGATCATTTTAGCTGAACAGCCTATCATTTTTTGCACCTCTTTATAGGTTTTCCCCTCTCTAATCAACTTTTTAATCAAAGTACGCTGTTCTTCTGAACAATGTCTTGAACGACCCATTTTCCTCAGCTTTCAAATGCATGTTCAACAAGTGTTGGCTTCATCCTTAAATAGGGGCCACCTGATTCACACCTGTTTCTTCACAAAATTGATGACCTCAGTGATTGAATGCCACACTGCAATTTTTTTGAACACACCCCTTTCAACTAATTCAACTAATTGCCCAATTGCACAGCCTTAAGAGCGTGCATATCATGAATGCTGGGTCTCATTTGTTTTCTGAGAATCTACTGAACCTACTGGTAACTTATTTGCCACGTAGCAATAAAAAAAATATACGAAAAACCTTGATTATTCTGGTTAGTCACATTGTACTGCTATTATTTTGAACAATACTGTACCTCTTGTGAGTTGTGACCAGTGTGAGCGGCCCCACCGTAATAGGATTGGTGGGTGAGCTGGAACCAGCGAAAAAGGAGTCTGGTGCCTTGTCGTGGCTGTGACGTTTCCTCTGGCCGTCTGCTGCATCGGTGCCCCCAACGTCCAGGAACTAATCCCCGGTCCTATGTGGTTTTGACCCTAATTCACTGTGAGTGTGTGGAGTGCAGTGGGTGAGTCCTTTTCTTTGCTGTGTGTACACTTGAAGTCTGCAGTGTCGTGCTGTGTCATGTTGTCAGTAATCACCCTCTAGGCTGGGAGAGAAAACCCTGTGGAGAAGAACGTGCACCGGTGTTGTGAGACGACCGTCTTTTATATACATCCCCGCTCGTGGCTTTGGACTCCTACTCCGCCGAGTGGTGACGTGTCACAATAGCAAGTAAGGAACAGTGTGCATATTGTGGGGGACGATGACTGAGAGAAGTGTTGGCTGCTATACGAACATCCAGCTGTGTAGCCCTTGTGTATGAATACCTGTTTGTGGAGTGCTTTCAGAGGTTCGCCCCTGTCTAGATCTCTGGTCCGTTGTCTGGAAGAGAGGAGAGGGAAGCGTTCGAGTCATTCCTGAGGTACATATCCGGTGGCACACACCTACCTGAAGTCACCCAGCGTGGTGGCACCAGCTGAGGCCGTGGAAGGCCCAACGTGCAGCAACTTCAATCTGTACTCCTGTCCACTCTTGGTCAAATTCGAGAGGTGGTGTGTCTTTCTCCATATATTCACTGAAACTAAGTAAATTTGTGAAGGAACTCTGTCTGTCTGTTACCAGTCCTACAGGTCTGAGCTTGAGGCTCTGAGTCGTCGTGGGAGTGTTTCCACGGTTGGAGGTGACCGTGTTGAGTGTTGGTCTGGGAAGTCTTCCCCGGTGAAGAAGACCACAGTTGTCGTGACATACACCTTCTCTAGACTCCCGAGCTGAAAAGGGCTTAAGCCTGACGTCCACCTCTTCGAGGGTCTGTGAGTTGTATCCATTCAGTATTGTCACTGTATACCCACCTGCATTCCCAGAGCAAAGCTCCAGTTGCCCCTGTATGCCCATCTGTACGCCTCAAGCTAAGAGCCAGCGTATTGCCCCTGTATGCTCACCTGTATGCCCGAAGTCAAACTCCAGTCGCCCTTTGTATACTCTTCTGTACGCCCACAGCTAAGAGCCAGTGTATAGCCCTTGTATACTTACTTGTATGCCCAGAGTCAAGCTCTAGTTGCCCTTGTATACTCACCTGTACGTCCAAAGTAAAGACCCAGTTGTCCTTCTGCATACTTGCCTGTACGCCCCGAGTGAAATACCAGTGCATCGCCCTTGCATACTCACCTGCAAACTCCATCCGTAGGGTTTACCTGGACGAAAATCGAAGTTAAGGATTGTGTATCTTTCTTGCATACTTACCTATAAACCGAAGGCCAAGACCCCAATATATTCACCTGCATACTTACCTGTGGACCTTTTAGGCGTTTCCAACCATAGACCCAGAATCTCGTGGCAAACGGCGTCAGGTACGCACTCCACCCAATTCATCAGAATTACTTACCTTCTTTACTCTGCATGCAGGGACTGGAAATGCCCCACCGACGGTTCTCCTGCAGGAGAAACACAAAGGCACTACTGAGAAAAACCCTGTTGAGTCACGTGAAGGAAAGGACACAGATTACTGACAGGCTTACCTGAGAGTCCCCGTGACAGAGTCAGAAGCGACTCGGACCTATACTCTCTGGCCCCGAGAGTGGATTTTAGATTCTCTTTTCCCTTCCCTTCACACCTTTTAAATCATTTAAATAAAGTTTGTTTTAATTATACTCACTCTCTCTCGTGTGTCTGGTCATTGGGGTGTCCTTGGGACCTTCTCGAGGTGGAAACTAGGGAGGGGCGAGACTCACGGCATCTGTGGTCCGCTCCGACCTGTGACAACTACGTGCTGATCGCATATATGCTTTGAATTGTGTTTGCATTAAGTTAGTTTGTCCACAAGGTGACAACACTGGCCCAGGCCAGCCGGAAAAGAAAAGGAAGATATGCAACAGTGCCAAGTCCGCCGTTTCCCATGGAATTGGGCTGCTACAATGTTGCCAATGGTTGTTTTGAAGCTACTCCAATAACATTATATTTATCCCCTGCGATGCTAATTTACCCTGCCAAAAGATTCGATTTTCAACTGGGGACCAGTTAAAATCCGATTGGGTTAGTTTTGGACTTGTTTTAAGTAGCGTTGGTGGGGTTTTCTTGTGAATTCATTTAGCTTTTTATTCAATTAGTTGACACTTTTATTCAAAGCGAATCAAAAGCTAATTACAATTGTGAAGACCTGGAAACAACTACAATCTACTGGAGAACGCAACACTGTTGAAAAGCTTGTGTGAGGGAGTTATGAAATATCCACAACTCTAGTTTTAAACTAGAATAAAGACCGCGTTATCTTTTATAATGCAGAAATAGATCAGCCTGGAAGAAGGTGATTATCAAAGGCAGTATAGTTTGAAAGTCTGTGCAATTCGGCTGGACCTATGCTGGCTAGCGACAAAAACACACACGTCAAAATACACAATTTTGGCTAGTAATTTTAAAATAACTACCTGAAATGAGTTCTAAAGTCCAAAAAAATCGTAAAGAGCTGGGAGAAAACCTGACATGTGTCAGAAATACCTCACGCACATCAGATTTTAAAGAGACATCATTGCTTTTAAAGTGAATCTTGCTTAAGTCTGTCATTGGTGAAAATCACGGAAACTAAAAAGAGAAATCACGCAACTGTTCTAGTCGCTTATTAACTTTTGTTGCTTGAATAATGATTAATATATATAGTTTATGCATATACAATTTATAGTTTACGTGAAGATTGTTTCACAATCAATTTAATTAAAAGTTATATTTTTCAGAGCATAGATAAATGTTAAAAAAAGAACACAAAATAATTTTACTTTAATGTTGAATAGTTATAATTAATTGCTAAATTTGAGAGGAAGTTGCGCTTAACAGAGACATAATTAGCAGTATTATAAATAACAATAATGAGACTTTGTAAAGAGATGTCATTCTTAAATATTTAAACAAAAATGTTATGTTGTTTCGACATTTATTTGGATTTTCAGTGTGTTAGTGATCAATTAGTCACGATTAATTACAGAAAATGTGTGACTAATTAGTTTTATTTAATTTTTTTTGATTGACAACACAAATGTTAACCTTTCATAGACGTTTCTGTTGGTAATATTCATTTTACTGCTGAATATGCATTTAATTTTAATTCATTACCTTATAGGAACTCAATCTGCACGAACACAAAGAGTGGTTGGATGATCTTAAAGAGCTGCCGCTCGTAACCTTCCCCAATGTGTTTTCTAACCTTGTTTGTAGTGTCAGAGCATACACCTCTGATCAGTTTAAAAATTATAAATCTCTCGAGTCTCACCTGCAATTTACAAATGGATGGGTGCAGAACCTACAAATTTTCCGCGTCAACGAGCGAGTTACACTGCCCCTTCACTTTTTAATATGCGTTATTGTAAACTGTACAAATTAATCTCAGTGTGTTATGATGTGTTATGACCTCAGTGTGTTATGACGATAGTGGAACCTCGGATCCAGGAGGAACAGTGTGGTTTTCGTCCCGGTCGTGGAACACTGGACCAGCTCTATACCCTTTCCAGGGTGCTGGAGGGTTCATGGGAGTTTGCCCAATCAGTCCACTTGTGTTTTGTGGATTTGGAGAAGGCATTCGACCGTGTTCCTCGCGACATCCTGTGGAGGGTGCTCTGGGAGTATGGGGTCGGCGGCCCCCTGCTTAGGGCTGTTCGGTCCCTGTACGACCGGAGCAAGAGCTTGGTTCGCATTGCCGGCAGTAAGTCAGACCTGTTCCCGGTGCATGTTGGACTCCGGCAGGGCTGCCCTTTGTCACCTGTTCTGTTCATAATTTTTATGGACAGAATTTCTAGGCGCAGCCAAGGGCCAGATTGTGTCCGGTTTGGGGACCATGCGATTTCGTCGCTGCTTTTTGCGGATGATGTTGTCGTGTTGGCCTCCTCAGACCAGGACCTTCAGTGTGCATTGGGACGGTTTGCAGCCGAGTGTGAATCGGCTGGGATGAGAATCAGCACCTCCAAGTCCGAGGCCATGGTTCTCAGTCGGAAAAGGGTGGATTGCACACTTCAGGTTTGTGGAGAGTTCCTGCCTCAAGTGGAGGAGTTCAGGTATCTTGGGGTCTTGTTCACGAGTGAGGGAAGGATGGAACGTGAGATTGACAGACGGATCGGTGCAGCTTCTGCAGTAATGCGGTCGCTGTACAAGTCTGTCGTGGTGAAGAAGGAGCTGAGCTGTAAGGCAAAGCTCTCGATTTACTGGTCAATCTACGTTCCTACTCTCACCTATGGTCATGAGCTGTGGGTCATGACCGAAAGGACAAGATCCCGGATACAGGCGGCCGAAATGAGCTTTCTCCGTCGGGTGGCTGGGCGCTCCCTTAGAGATAGGGTGAGAAGCTCGGTCACTCGGGAGGAGCTCAGAGTAGAGCCGTTGCTCCTCCACATCGAGAGGAGCCAGCTGAGGTGGCTCGGGCATCTATTTCGGATGCCTCCTGGACGCCTTCCCAGGGAGGTGTTCCAGGCACGTCTCACCGGGAGGAGGCCCCGGGGAAGACCTAGGACACGCTGGAGGGATTATGTACCCCGGCTGGCCTGGGAACGTCTCGGGGTCCCCCCGGAAGAGCTGGAAGAAGTGGCTAGGGAGAGGGAAGTCTGGGCATCTCTGCTTAGACTGTTGCCCTCGCGACCCGGCCCCGGATTAAGCGGAAGATGATGGATGGATGGATGGTGTTATGATGCACAAATAAAGAGATACAGAATTGATCAATTTTGCCGTTTATTACTGTAACAGGTGGTATGCAATATGCATAACACTGTTAATGCAGGAGATGTGGTTCATGCATAGGTAACATTTAATGTAAGTAGCCTATGTCAGATCGATTAATCACATCCAAAAAAAAGTTGTTTATATAATGTGTATATATATATATATATATATATATATATATATATATATATATATATATATATATATAAAAATGCACATACATACGTGTGTATATATCAGACCAAAGGGACAATCCTTCTTTTCCTTCTTACTGCTGCTAACCAAGCTATGTGATGCCGCTTTGTTAACTCGGAGACCTGAGATCAAGACAAGCTGAAAAGCTTGAAAAAGCAGGAAAGCTGAAAAATCGCACTCCATTCAAATTATTTTTCCATGCCGGTCATGAGTACGAGTATGGCAGTTAATTACACAACAAGCTTTTACCATTGTAACTTATTTTTTAGCTGTAGAGAGCAAACAAAAGTCTATTATCAATCCAATACAATACATACAGCAGCGTCCGTGTCCTAAAGTCCCAGAATGCATTTCGTTGCTGACGTCATGTTCTCAAACTCTATAAGAAAAATCACTTTTCATCGGGAGATTGATTGTTGCCATTGTTAAATATGAATCTATAAAGCAGACCCTGAAATGCGCTCAGCTAAGCGCACAACTCTCTGCAGGGCTTTGCATTCTTGACTGGAGCTGTTCCCATACCACACTGAGATGCACTGAGTCAATACACTTTCTATAGCCCCAGAATAGAAAGTTTTCAGGATTGCTGGTGAGACCCTGAATTTCCTCAGCTGTCGCAGATGGTACAGTCTTTGTCTGGCTTTATTAACCTGTGTTAGAATGTGAGAAGTGTAAGTCAGGTCCTCAGAGATGTTTACACCAAGGTACTTGAAGCTGCTCACCCTCTCCACAGGTGTCCCGCTGATCATAAGATCTGCTGTCTCCTCCTGAAGTCCACAATCAGCTCTTTAGTTTTGATCACATTCAGAGAGAGATGTGCAAAGACAAGCAGTCCTGTATTATTAACCAGTAGTTAATAGATCACCCAAAAGAAACTGAAATAATTGTTTTAAATGCTTCAAAATATTTAATGTCAAGACAGTATATTATTAAGACACAAAAGCATTTTGATGTTCAACATATTTCACATCTCATCCACGTCATACTTTGATTTTATTCAGTTAGAATTAAGAATATGCAGACATTTCACTAAAGCGGTTAAGTCATACTAACTTACATTTATGCCTGACTCGAAATGTCTGTTGTTTTACAAATGGTGAAACCAATAGATATATGTTTTTTAGACATTTTGCAACATTTTTGGGAAAATCATTGTTCAAATAGTACATCTGCAATAAAACAAAGCTTGCATTTATAAAGAAAGCTTAAATAACACATAAGCGAGGTTAACAAAAACAAATGCTGTAAGCAAACACATTCTGGCCCAAACAAAACATGTTAGATAATGAATGAGTGTAGTTTTTACACTAAAACAAAGTCCCTCACTTCCACTCTACAACACAGATTATATAAATATAATCACAAAGTTATGAAATATTCCTTTCTCTGATTTTGATGTGAATTGTAATGTCAAAAGCATGATTTGATGAGATTTCCAACAGAAGCAGAGAGCGAGCGAGCGATGTCTTGAGCGGTCAGTGTTCCCTCTATGCCTGAGTTCATCATTACACAAGAACTGATGAACAGGTAATGAACAGATGCTCAGTGGAGACCGTGATGAAACACAAACACCTCTCTGTTCTTTCACTGCTACTGAAGAACGTGTCCGAGCTCTCCTCGATTCAGATGCGCGGGCACAGAACGCTGTCTTCTGGCTCAGAGCAGAACACAATTCTACAAGTGTGTTTTAAACTTTCTATCACATACAATTAGTGTTATGTACTTAATCATTTATCTCTGACATATACAGTTCAACCAAACTTATTCAGACACCAGATATAATTATTATCATTTTATTTTTTTACACTGTTCATTAATGTAAGTGAGGATAGTAAAACAAAGATTTTAAGCCCAAAAATATGTTCTGACTCTTTGACCTGAGCATGTTTTGTTACATAGCTTTATCTCAAAGTTATCTGATCTTATCATGATCTTCTCATATTTTATGAGCGTGATATAAAGTGAGACGTGTTAAAGGTGTCTGAACAGTGTCTGGTTTGACTGTATTTCTGAAGCGTGTGTGTGAGGCCGCAGCAGACAGATGTTAGCGTTGACGCTAGGTGCTCTGAGACTGCACCGCTGCTGTGTGTGATGAGGATGATGATGAGGAGGAGGCGTAGAAGGAACACTGAAGGGTCACTGGGGTCACATCAGCACGTCCAGGTCGTCGCAGTGGTCCTCCTCCTCTTCTGGGACTCTGAGAGACAGCACCTCCTCGTTCAGGAACAGACCGCTCAGTCTCTCCTTACGAGCCTGTCTCTGCTCCTTCAGCTGACGCTTGCGCAGGGCCTTCTGCTGCAGCTTCCTCTGCTTGGAGCGCTTCTGCAAGACACCAGCACAACAAACACTCTCAAAAAGAGTTAAACCTGAACTTCATCAGCAGTCACTTAAGCACTGGTCTTGAGGAATATGGAGTATGGCCTCGATCTGAACAGTTAATGCAGTCCCTAGTGAAGCAGTCACTGAAGCTACACACCAGTAAACATTCAGACAGGACAGCGGTGTGAACTCAGTTCTGTGTGTCAGTATCAGCTCTGAACCAGAAGTGTCATCTGATCAAATGTGCATTCTTATTCATTAGCTTGGGTTACACTAATTCATTTAACTCTGTTGGATCAGCAGCTATGCTAATGATGTCTCTATGTGTTTCTCTGTTTCTGCTGGATCTTCATCCCGTGGTAACTAGGATTTACACAAGCTCCAGTCTGGATCCAGAACACCTGAGAAGAGATGATGCTGACCCTCAGAGGATCTCAGATGATGCTGACCCTGAATCAACAACAGAACTAACAATTATTGCTAAATGTGTGACTGAATCATATAATTATTATTAATTATTAAATTATTAATATTGTTCATCGTCTAGCTGACTACATCTTGATTTAAAGCTGCTGTAGGTAAATTTTTTAAATATATATTTTTTACATATTTGTTAAACCTGTCATTATGTCCTGACAGTAGAATATGAGACAGATAATCTGTGTATAAATCAAGCTCCTCTGGCTCCTCCCAGTGTCCTATTGCCATTTGCAGAAACTCCATCGCTCCCGGTAAGAAACAACCAATCAGAGCTGCGGTCCGTAACTTTGTTTGTGTTCAAAATGTAGAAAAATGCATATAATAAGCGAGTACACCATGAATCCATTTTCCAAACCGTGTTTTTAGCTTGTCCTGAATCACTAGGGTGCACCTATAATAAGTGTTTATATTCGGACTATTTTAGATTGCTTCGGGGATACCGCGGCGGAGTAACCCAGTACCTTTGTGATTCTTCATAGACATAAACAGAGAGAAGTAGTTCCGGCTACGATGTTCTTCCGCAAGACGCAAGCAGTTCTGTTTATTAACCGCTAGAGCGTCAGAAGTTACCGACTGCAGCTTTAACTTTTCTACAAATCCTGTCATATGCGCACAAACTGACAGTCACCACTTATAAGCTACTACTAAATATTGTAGAAACATAATTTTCTTAAATTTTTTTAAGTTGCTTTGTAATAATTTGTATTGTAAAAAGCGCTATACAAATAAACTTGAATTGAATTGTGCTGCGCTGTGTGTGTGTGTGTGTGTGTGAGTGTGTGTGTGTGTGTGCGCGCGCGCGTGTGTGTATGTGTGTATGTGTGTGTGTGTGTGTGTGTGTGTGTGTGTGTGTGAGCACCTTGGAGTCCCGTATCCTCTCTGCGGCGGAGGCCAGGTTCCCGTCGCTGTGAGCTCTGCTGATGCTGGAGGTGGTGGAGGTGCTGCTGCTGCTGATGCTGCTGGTGATGCTGGCGTTACTGCTGCTGTGAGCGCTCACACTGCTGGCCAGACTCCTCTTCACACTGCGCTGCTGCCGCGGACCGTGCTCTCGGATGTAGCTCCGCACCTGCAGCAGACACACACCGCTTCACAGAGTCAGCACAGACCCGGACCACTACCCGTGATCCTCAGTGTTCAGAGCCATCTCAGAGACTCAGTGTGTGAACACAGCTCTTTTACAATAGGTTTAGATTTTACATTACAAACAGAGCGCTGTTAATCAGGAAATTTCAGAAAGTGTTTTAACACTAAATCTAGCTCCTGAATCTGTGAAAGGTTAGGAAAGTGAAGAGGAGTCCTGAGTCACGAAGACCAAACCACAAACCATCCTAAAATTTTGTCTTTGCTCATTCACACTGCATGATTGTCACTCGCCTGAACGAGCACTGATTTGCCTGTGAGTTTGGCCATTTGTTGGTGATTTCCTGTCGTCGAGCCAAAAACTGGGCTAAAATCTTGCAGTCTGAACTCAGCTTTAGTCGCAGAAAAAATCAATTCACATGAAGTGGTGAAATCACTCTGAGATGGACAAGTCACTGACGGCGGTCTGTGTGGTAATACAGTACACTGAGCAGGACATGCGCTCAGATAAGGCTCATCATGGGAGAGATGTGTGTAGTACATGGCAGCTCAATCTAATGTTAGCGTAGAGAGAACTGTGCGGAGTGTGAAGCTGAACAGTGGTGCGCTCGGGCCACTGCAAACAGATGGAGGCGCCGCTGAGATCATTTACTCTCAAAATACTTTGGCATTTTTGGTCAGATAAAAGCAATGCATCTTTTGTATCTGTAACAACTATGTTTATTCATGTGCAGTCAGAATAGCCACAAGATGTTGCGCTTTTATCAAATAAAGCAAACATGATGCTTTCTGCTGTCTTGGACTCTTTGAACTTGATTGCACTTTGAAACTCCCTGGATGCTTGCCTTATTACAGACATGAGAAACATATCTATAGAGAGTGAAACTTAAATGAAGCAATTCAGACAGAAATCAAATATTCTCACGTCATGTAATCCGTGTGAAACCTGCACACACGTGCTGAAGAGACTTCACCTCTTACACAGAGAGCACTAGCGTAACTTGAGCACTTATTAGGTTATGTAGGCAATTAAAGGCTCATTATTATGATTTATATGGTTTATTAATAAAAGTAATGCTTAAAATGAATGACTTCTAGCTGACCAGAGAAATCTTCAGTCGAGGACAGCCCTAATGCAATTGTTATGAGAAGCATACATATAAGAGGCTGACAATTAGCTGAATATATAGCCCACTTCTTTAATTAGTCACACTAAGCCTGCATTATACATCTTTATTTGAATGTGGCAATTAACATTTTTATTAAAAAAAAATGTAATATGGCAACATAATATTGCGCTCTACAATATTTCTATGAATAAATCTCAGAGAGACTATCAGCCAATCACTGTGTGTTTAGTTAATAAGCATGCTGACATCATCCATATCAACGAGCTCGACCCCGCCCCCTTACTCTGAGCTGAAGACTTCTCTCTATTCCTTAAACTCTTAGCTAAAACTTTTCCTGCTATTTAGGAGAACTCTTCGTGGAGTTATAATGTTTTGTGGAAGCGGTTTCTGGTGTGTGTGATCAATCACCTGCTTGAGCTTCTCATCGGTGAGGCAGTTCAGCTCGATGATGAACTCGCTGTCTGTCGGCAGAATCTGAGCACTCGGGTCGATTATTTTAATGATGTCAAGCTGCTCCCGAAGTCCCATCTCTGTGCTCACCTTTCGACTCAAATACTCAATATATTCCACCTGAAAAACACAAACCAAAGTGAGCTCACACCTGACTGCAGTCTAATGACCCACAGCTCCTCGTAGATCTCGGTGTGCAGCGCTGCTAGTGTCTGAGACCTGCTCGTCGTTGCTCATGGCGCTCCAGGGAAGCTCGTCCAGGTTCCGGTGCGGTTTGTTTCTCCGTTTGGACGCGAGGCAGGGGGAGCTGGGCACGCTGGGAATGATGTCGGAGAGCACATCGCTGCCGCTGGCTAGATCACTGCCGGGTAACTGCAACAGACACGTGACCGTACTCAAACATCAGTCTGATCAATGTATCGCTAGAGTGCGGAGGTGTTCAACACATACAGACACGGTGCGCATTTCACCAGGTTTTATCTTTAAACTCAACAAACAACGAGTAAAATGACTAAAACAATAACATCAGCAATGATGTCTGGATTTTAAATGACAACATGACTGACAACAGATTATATAATAATGTACAAAATGTTCAAATAAAGCTATGATAAGGTTTCGTAAAATAGTAAATAAACATCGCACAGGTTAAAATGGTTATTGGTTAATAAACGATTATAAGCATTTTCTCTGCTCTTTGAATGATTCTAGATAACTTAAACTATTCAGATAAACTTGTTTTCCATCAACTGGTCATAAATTCACAGCAGGACACACAAATCAGGTCTGTTTTCAGTCCAGACAGAAACGGATGAGAATGTGGCTCTGTAAGTCCTCTCTCTGACAGCAGGGGGCGCTGGTGGAGCAGCAGAACTACAGCTGTTTCCTGTAACCTCCACGCCGTGATTAAAACACTACTGTATTCGGTACTACATGGAGTGAAGAGTGTGCTCTGGAGGAGTTTCGAAAGGTTATAAATGCCAAATCGCACATTGTTCGCACAACAATTATGATATTATATCAGATGATCTATCTCCTGTAAAACTCTGCTTTATGCTGGACATTATTTATTTATCTTCAGTTGTTGGAATCTTTTTTTAGTGATAACTGAAATGTGAAACGGTAATTCTAGTCCATCACACAGCTGCAGTGCCGACTCACCTGCCACTCAAACTCTGAGTCTGACCAGTCCCAGTACGTGCTGATGGAGGAGGACACGTCGCTGCACACGCTGCCCTCGGGGAACAGCTCAAAGGAGGCCAGCTCCTGCTCGTCCAGCAGAGAGTAGCAGTCGTCCTGATCACCCACAGACACGGAGGAGAAGAGCTCCTCGCTGCAGTCTGAGCTGGCCACGCTGGTGCCACAGGAGGTCAGGTGCCACCTGCACACACACACACACACACACACAGATACTCAGCTCACCGCATGCATGCTTCATATGTGAGTGCCGGCAGAATGAGTTGGAATGTGCATTCAGGGTGTTAGAAAATATTGATACATGTGAGTATCGAAATATTTTCTTTGGTGATACTGTATTGATTCTCAAAAACTGAATATAGATATTTAAAAAATAAATAAATAATAAAATCATACATGATTCATGGTAGATGTTTCGTTTTGAGTTTGTCTACCGACCGCTAGATGTCTTTTAGTGAATAATGTGTAATGGACGCTTCTCGTCTGGTGTGCGATACCTCGAGTTGTCCTACAGGTGGCGCAACAACGCTTCTCGTCTGGTGTGCGACCGCCGTTAATCTCTGAACAGTGACAGGAGATACTAGCATTAGGGAACGCAACTATTGTTAGCATTAATATAGCTCAGTGGAGGATGAAAGAACTGTTCCAGGTCCCGCCTCAGTGTACAAAGATGAAGTGTGACGCCATGTTGGCTGTAGAGGGAACCGTGGCGTGGTCCCAGTGCTTGCTGTGTCCGGTGTGAAGGGCGTCGTGTGGGGCGAGGTGCACGGGGGGGGTCACCGAGCAGCTGCAGCCTTCTCTCGTGGAGGGAGTTGTGCAGATGGGACGGTGCTCGAGTCTCGGTTTTAATGTAGGACTAATTTCTTTCTGCAGCCAAACGCTGCACGCCGGATATTCGGCACAGAGCTGGAGAACTTTAAGCCTAGAGTATGTGTTAATATACAGGCCGTCTGTCTCAATGTTACCCAAACAATAAAAGAAAAGAGAGAATCCCTCGCTGCTTGATTCAACTGCTTTGGTAGTTTTAATAATCAAGTTTACTGAACACACTTACATTGTACATTTTACTATTTGCGTGTCTTACTTGAATACTTTACGATGAAAGGTTAAATTAAAACAGTGGTTAACACTTGTTTCTTTCTGAAGTGTGTTTGTTTTTCTCAGCATCAGTGATTTTTCTTTGAATCCTTCAGAAAACTTTAAATGAGTTTGTCTCTGTGAGTTTACGGTGTGTTCTCTGACTCAAACAGTGCAGCTCAGTCATCTCTGCTGTAGGATTTGAAGATGTTCTGTGTGTCTGGTGGTGCCAGCAGCCGTGAGGTTCATGAGGTCACTGACCTGCTGCTGTGGAAGCGGTGGAGAGGGTCAGTCCGGTGACACGAGGACAGCTGAAAGCTGAAGTCACTGGCGTCCAGCGTGGCATCCTCACTGGAGATCCCTCTCTGAGACAGCAGTGGAAACGGCTCTTCTGGAGCCAGGAACTTCTCGTAGACGTCCTCAGACATCAGGAAGCTGCAGCACAACAGACAGCGCATCAGAAGAGCGTCCAGAGCATACAAACCTTCCTCTCGCTCCACTAAACATGACACACGGGATGCAAACTCAGGGCATCTAAAGTGGCTAGTGAAGCCTGAAATCAGCCTGTCGTTTAAACAAAAGTATCATTAGATCAGACTTGTGTTTCTGATGACAAATGCTTCATTAATTTTAAACTTCAAAGATTTTTGCCATTAAACAAAAAGACATTAAATAACAGCAAACATGATTTATCTCTGTTCACATCAGGAGCGTATCCAAACACACTGTTAAAGATGCAACAACTGGAATACTGATAACATATCCCACTGAGCTGCTGATATTTAATACATTTACATCACAGATATTAAGTAAAGATCGTGTTCCATGAGGATATTTAGTAAATTCCCTACCGTAAATATCAAAACTTAATTTGATTACGGTAGTAATATGCATTGCTAAGAACTTCATTTGAACAACTTAACTAAGATTTTCTTAGTATTTACATTTTTTTTTGGCTGCCTCAGATTCCAGATTTTCAAATACTTGCACCTCAGACAAATATTGTCCTCCTAACAAACCACACATCAATGGAGAGATGATTTATTCAGTATTGTATAAATCTCAATGGTGTTGTGTAACAGTGATGATGAGGGCCGCATGTAAACAGACTCCAGCAGGCCCCTCTCCCTCTCTCTCTCTCTTTCTCTCTTTAGATCTAAAGCTCATCACTAGCTTCTCTGTTGAAGAATTAATAACGTCTGTCGCTTATTTAGCCTGCATATAAAGAGTAACGTTACCTGTATGTCTTGTTTGTTCATTATTTTAGCTACTCTGAGCTAAAGTTAGCATCGCTTAGCCTCCTCCGTAAGCTCACACTAAAACCCGCTGCTAACGGCTCTCTGAGCGACACAAACACTGATCTCTGAGCATCACAAACACCGCTGAAGGATCGTATTCGTGTCTATTTGTCACTCTTACCTGTGTCTGGTCTGTTTTAAAGGTTTATGAAGAGCAGCGCAAACATCCGCTCTCAATCCTCTTCTGCTGCTGACGTCACGACCCAGCAGCTGATCTTCTTCTGTGGTTTAGTGGCGCGTCGCGTCCTGTGCGCAAATCTGCGCCCGCCGCGCGTGACTCCACTGTTTATACAAGCTGTCCATAAAACAAACAAAACAAGCCCTGAAAATTACACGATATATATATACAATAGTATACAAGTGCTAAGTGCCATGACAAGTCTCAGTTAGTCTAGTACAGAACGCATAGCCAGGGTTTTATATATATATATATATATATATATATATATATATATATATATATATATATATATATATATATGATAGACAAGAAAAGAAAAAGTAAGTGCTAGTATTAGTTGGTTGAGTGCTGGTCTTTAAATGTTTTTTTTTTTTTTAAATGACTAAAGACTCAGCTGTTCGAATTGAGATTGGGAGGTCATTCCACCAGAATCATGTATTATACAGACACGTTATTATTTTAATTGGTTTAATGTATAGTTTATTTTATTTTTTATGGGGGGTGCAGAGTTTGTGTTGCATCTACACAGTTTGGCCAGCAGGGGTCACCAGCGTGTAGTGACTCGAGCGCTTCACAACACCGAATCATTCTGGAGAGCAATTGATTCAATTGATTCGAAGCTTCGAAAGATTCAATTCTCCCAATTTACGTTTATTTAATCAGTTATTTCTTCTTCTACTCTTTCCTTGAAAATTATATTTTTACACACACATGTATGACAAGTAATATATGTGTCTTTATATATATATATATATATATATATAATTTAATCGCTAAACAAGTTACATTTAGAATGCTCATGTGCTAATTGTTCATTTTAACTGAAACAGATATGATTCGATTAAATTAAAAACGTGTTCATACTACAAATGTTTCTTTGACTCAAAGAGTATAATTTGTTGATCAAACATAGTTTTGTTAGAAGTCATCTACTAAGAAACGATGTATTTATATTGATATGTTGTTTTCGGGTGCGGTTGTGTGAGTCACACACTACGTGTTTAGCTACTTGTGTTCTAACAACACTCAAACAAGTTAACAGAGATCTTAATGTTTCACAGGAAACCCTGCTAACATTCATATCACCGAAACTACACCACGGCATGTATTCTCCTTAAACAAAGTCTGTTTAGTAAAGTGAATTTAGTCATATCTGAGTGAAGCTGACCCACCTCACTCTCAGAACTCTTAACCCTGTCTGTGAGAGAAAGAGCCTGTCTGTATTTACAGACTGATCAAGGTAACTTATATGAACTTCTCCAGAGATTAGAACTCAAAGTGTCAGATTAATCATGTATACATGTCTATCTGTCTATCTGTCGACGCAAGTCTCGAGATTTCAACATTTTTAGATCTGATCGAAAGCCCTGCTACATGATCATAAAGGCCAGTAATGTGTAGAGCCAGCAGGTGGCGCGCGCGCCCGAGACTGATCCCGCGCGGGAGAACAGCGCAGAAGAAGAGCGCTGGCGTCAGCTGATGAGGAAGAGGAGGAGGAGACGAAGATCAGCGGAAGATGGCGGACTCGGTGAGTTTGTTCGGAGGAAGAGCTCCAGCTGAAGTGCAGCAGCTGCAGAAGCATCTGAGGACTCTGGACAGAGACACCTTCACACAGATGCTGAGCGGTCAGTCACACACACACACACACACACACACGCACACACACACACACACACACATCACGCGACTGTTGTCCTAAACACTGGGAAGTGGTTTAAGTAATGTTTACAAGCTTTAGGGTGGGTTTTTACATTCATAAAAATGTATATAGTTTGTTTATTATTGTTATTGTTGTTGTTAAAGTTGAAGCCAGGGAAATGCAGCATTTTACCAGAAGATGTATTCTCGTTTTCACTATTCTCATGATCACAGATAAATACATGATTGAACATTGGTGGAGCTTTTACAGAAGTTAAATGTATTTATTATCTTAAGGATGGACTGTGGACATATAATTTAATAAATGTTCTTAATCATCTTAATCAAAGCATGTCATAAAACATCTGGTTATTTATTGTTATTATTATTATTACATCAGTGATTGTCAGTTATTATCCTTACAGTAATACCATACTTGTATTCAGTCATCACATTCAATTCAATTCTATGTCACATAAATACAATATTTACTGCATTTGTAGTATATTTCACTAATATTTATTATTATTTTTCTCTGTCCTGTTTTATTTATTCAGTGTTTTAATCAAATCTTAGGTCTCTAACCGATGAAAACATTGGTGTGGGATAGAGACAGAGCGACACACACACACACATCAATGATGAACTGCCTTTAACTATCATTTTGCATTATTGAGACACTGTTTTCCAAATGAATGTTGTTCAGTGCTTTGGCGCAATGTATTTTGTTTAAAGCACTATATAAATAAAGGTGATTGATTGACACACACACACACACACTCTCTCTCTCTCACACTCTCACACACACACACACACACACACACACACACACACACACACACACACCAGGGAAAACAACCCAGCTCTCTCCACTGAGTTTCTGTTACTGTACACCTCTCACACAGCAGATTTTAGTCAGAAATGACAAGAAGACAGCTTCCTGCAATACAAAGACAATGGAGAGTATTAGATTGCTTCCCACCGGGAGGCGTGGTTTTTCTTTTTTTAGATTATGACTGGTATCTCTCTGTCTCCGTCTGTGTAGAGTTCTGATCAGTCTCTGTTGAGTTCTTATGTCTCTCTCTGGTCTCTGTTGAGTTCTGATCTGTCTCTCTGTCTCTGTTGCAGCGGTGCTGAAGGCTGTGGATGGTCTGGACTGCCGTGAGTCTCTGAGACTGATCTCGGAGAGTGGCTTGGTCTCGGAGGAAAGCTTTAACCACGTCGTGGCTGGACTGTACACACTTCTCAAAGAAGCTCTGTGTCTGCCATCTCTAAAACAAGAGGTTAGCTCATAGCTGTCTCACAGCAGACTGCTGACTCAGATGTGTTTAATCACGGGAGCACTCGTTCATGAAAAGCTGAGGTTTTGTGTCATCTGGTGGCTGAGAGTAAATACACGTTGGCTCTCAAAATGTATATCAAATTTAAGATTTATGTTTCAATTATTGGCTTACTTCATAATAATTCAGTTTTCAATTTCTAAAATGGTGTGTAGAAATGTTGAATGCTGTAATTGAAGACTTCTCTGGTGATAGCTGTGAGTCACACAGTGAGTGTGTGTGTGTGTGTGAGTGTGTGTGAGTGTGTGTGTTTGTGTGTGTGTGTGTGTGAAGCCGGACTCATGAACACATATTTCCTCTAAACTCATCTGCGTTCTCTCTGTTCCAGGTGTTTAATGAGGATCTCCGAGCGCTTCGGTAGGGGATGTCTCATAAAGGGTTTTCTCTATTCTAATGATTTATGAGTCGGTGTACAGCTGTGTGTATAGTGATGTGTTGTGTTTATGAGTGCTGCGTGTCCCCAGGATTTCTGAGGAGTTCATCACAGACGTGTCCAGTGCTGTGTTTGGAAACAGGTACGACTGCTCTCTCAGAACAACTCTATATAACTCTACATAACTCTATATCAGCTCATTTCTCAATGCTCCTCCAGACAGAGCTCCATCCACATCACCGACACACACCGAGGCCCGACTCTGGCAAAGATACAGGACTTTAAATGGAGAGTTGATGTTGCCATCTCCACAAGGTACATGTAATACTAGTGATGATGGTTTTATATAGACACACGCTGGTCTTCTGTGTACAAATAAACATGCAGAGACATGACATATAAAGAGTAAGCTGGAGGAGAGGAGAGTCGAATACATGGAGCAAAGCTGGGGGCAGATGTGGCCTAATGGTTAGAGAGCCGGACTAGTTACCAGAAGGTTTCAGGTTCGAGTCTCGGTGCGTAGGTGAAGGGGAGTGAGTGAACAGTGCTCTCTTCCTCCATCAATACTCATGACTGAAGTGTGTGTGTGTGTGTGTGTGTGTGTATCATATCAGGACACAACTCTGTATAATGACATGGGTATGACACAGGTATTACAAGGAGAGGGTGACTTATGAGCACATAACCCATGTCCCCATTTTTCAAAACACTTATAAATCATACAGAATGAGTTTTTTTGAGAAAGTAAAAATGCAGAAAGTTTCCTGTGAGGGTTAGGGTTAGGTGTAGGGTTGGTGTAGGGCCATAGAATATACAGTTTGTACAGAATAAAAACCATTACACCTATGGGATGAACACACTTTACACAGAAACAAACAAGTGTGTGTGTGTGTGTGTGTGTGTGTGTGTTCTCTTCTCACTGCTGTGTGTGTGCACATGGATGGGTTAAATGCAGAGCACCAATTCTGAGTATGGGTCACCACACTTGGCATATGTCAGGACTTTCACTTTTCAAAGGGAAGAAGGCTACATGAATAAAGTGATCTCTATTAATTAATACACTAGAGTAAAACACATGAATACAATGACTGAATACTGTGAATAATTCATACTCCAGCTCATATTAAAGATGGTATTAATGGTGTCATCATCTGATTAATCTCTCCACAAATACAAACTGAAGCTTCTCTTAAATCATGCTGTAGCTAACACTAGCAGCTCTAAGCATTAGCACGATTATTATTTGTTTGAGTTGTGTAGTCGTCTATATTAAATGTGAACAGATCACTTGACTGATCAGTATCTGTTGGTGTGTGTTTAGCTCGCTGTCTCGAGCTCTGCAGCCCTCCATTCTGATGCAGATGAAGCTGTCTGACGGACGTTTGCATCGATTCGAGGTAATCTTTCTTCAGTTCTGTCTGATTTCAGAGGATGGAGTAATCACATTTAACACAAGCAAATCATCTGACATTTACAAATGAATCAAAACACCATACATTATCAGTTTTTTTTTTTTTTTTTTCGTTGAAAAGCTGCTGGGAAAAAAAAAAAAAAACATTAATTTTCTTTAAGCTTTGTATCATTTTCTGATTATTAGTGCCTTGCAGAAGTAAATGTGTTGGCCTAAACTGTGCAATCCATCCATTGTCT